>NW_025408870.1:0-35653 GCF_002201575.2 Neomonachus schauinslandi | reverse complement strand
AAAAGTTGAAAATAGAGCTACCATATGATCCAGCAATTGCACTACTGCGTATTTACCCCAAAGATACAAAAGTAGGGATCCGAAAGGGTACGTGCACCCCGATGTTTATAGCAGCAATGTCCACCATAGCCAAACTGTGGAAAGAGCCAAGATGTCCATCGACAGATGAATGGATAAAGAAGAGGTGGTATATATATACAATGGAATATTATGCAGCCATCGAAAGGAATGAGATCTTGCCATTTGCAACGATGTGGATGGAACTGGAGGGTATTATGTTGAGCGAAATAAATCAAACAGAGAAAGACATGTATCATATGACCTTACTGATATGAGGAATTCTTAATCTCAGGAAACAAACTGAGGGTTGTTGGAGTGGGGGGTGGGGTGGGAGGGATGGGGTGACTGGGTGATAGACACTGGGGAGGGTATGTGCTCTGGTAAACGCTGTGAATTGTGCAAGACTGTTGAATCTCAAATCTGTACCTCTGAAACAAATAATGCAATATATGTTAAGAAAAAAAAAAAGAAGAAGAAGAAGGTAGCAGGAGGGGAAGAATGAAGGGGGGGAAATCAGAGGGGTAGACGAACCATGAGAGACTATGGACTCTGAAAAGCAAACTGAGGGTTCTAGAGGGGAGGGGGGTGGGAGGATGGGTTAGCCTGGTGATGGGTATTGAGGAGGGCACGCTCTGCATGGAGCACTGGGTGTTATGCACAAACAATGAATCATGGAACACTACATCTAAAACTAATGATGTAATGTATGGGGATTAACATAAGAATAAATAAAAAAAAAAAAGAAAGAAAGCAAGGGGCAATATTTCAAGAGAGAAGACACCCGAGGTAAGGTTTACCTATTTGCCACCTGCAGAGGGCAGTCCTTGTCTGGTTCTGATGAAACAGGAGAGTGTGAGCAGACTCGCAGCCAGGGCACATCCTGTGTGTCCAGGGAAAGGCAGAGGGGACAGAGGCCTGTGTTCACTGCAGGTTGTCATTTCATTAATATGACCACCATGCATTCACATGGTCATCCATACTTTACAAGGTGCCACCTCATAGCAGGGGGATGCAGTAGGATGGAGCAAGAGGGAACGCTGTGACAACCGATTTTAGGGAAGATGATGCTCTGTAGCTCAGGGAAGTTCATTGGTTTTCCTGAAGTTGTAAGGTCAGAGCTGGGGTAACACCTTGGTGGATTCCCAGGAGATTAATGTTGCAACTGGTGGTGGTGGTGGTGGAGAGGTCCATAAACTCTCTGACATGGTGTTTACAGCTAATGTTTTGCATGTGCAAACAAGTATTTTTATTGCAGAGAATTTCACCACATTCTCCAGGTGCTCCTCAAACCACAAGAGTTGAAGACCTACAGGCTCTTCAGCGTGTTGCTGGCGTGGTAGTGGAAAAAATCCACAACCCTTCTGGGGAGAGATTGGGGCCCACAAGTGAAGCGGGGAGCCTGGTTTGGCAGGCACAGGACCTCAGAGTCCCTCTGCTCCCAACCTTGCTTAAGGGACCTACAGAGGCCAAGGGCTGACCACCCCCAAAATGTGCCCCTTTGGCATATTGGTTATTTTAAATGAAAGTCACTGAAGACAAGGCTGCTGCAGGAACACTCGTACCCCATGTTTGTCCTCCTGAAAGCAGGAAACAAATCTCCCATATGGAAAACACCCTCCTTGCACTAAGAAGACAACCTTATCACCAAGAGAGCTGTAGAAACAACCTTGTTATTTTTTTCTAATCTACTTGCTCAGCCTAAATTCTGCTTAGAATTCCCTACTAATTAAAGCTCCCAAACACCTGTTTTCTTTGTCCTATCAATTCCTCACAAATTTATTGTCTCTTTGTCTAAAATGTATGAACACTACTTGCCTTGGTCATTTCTTTAGGTCTCAGTTTCATTATTGGGCCTCCATGAGTGCATTATAGAACATTTTTTTCCTGCTGTTAATCTGTCTCATGTCAATTTAATTCTTAATCATCTGGAAGACTTCAAAGGGTAGAGAAAGAATTTCTTCTTCCATGCAGAAATCTCCTCAGGGATCAGGGGCGTCACTGGGTGGACATCAGCTTTCAATTTCATTGCTTATTCAGAAGATCCTCCAAATGCTCACAGGTACTGTGAGACTGATACAATAAAAACATTTTGCCCCATGTAAGCCTAACTTTAAGAAAACCAGATTTTTAAAAAATCACTTAAAAGATAAATATGGGGATAGAAAAAATTCTTTACAAAATGATGCAAAGTATTTTTTCAAAGAGGTTCAATTTATAAAATGTTAATTTCCAGGCTTGTTGTGATGCCTGTAAGTTACTTAAAAATATTTGAGTATAAATAGTCTGATATTCTATGTGTGTTATGTTAGCTTAGGTCAGTGCCAGGTGCTAATCAGGAATGCCTAGTTAGGATGTGGTCAGCCAAGGTTGTATCAGAAAGGCCAGATACATCTTTTACAAAGCCTCCTTGTTAATTCTTACATTAGGTATCAACAGTGGGTTTTTATTAATTCTTTTTAATTAGTTCTCATTGACGCAGTTAAAAAGATTCAAGATGTGTAGATTAAAGCTTGGAGGTGTTCCTTCTTTCTGACTGAACAAAACCTAAGAATTCACTCAACCATGGACCCATTCCCCTTGGGGATACTTTCTTAGCTTGAACCCCACTTGGTCCTAAGTCCAGTCATTGGTTTAACAGATGTGATAATATTTATTACAATGTTTTGAGTCTTGCTCAGGAATATTACCATGGCTGTCATGAGCAAACATTTTACAGGACATGTTTGGAATATTTAAAGGAACAGAGAGCTGGGACTTGATCAAGTTTAGAGAACCAGTTGATGAACTGTACTGAGCCTACTTTGTTAACAAATGTTTATCAGATGGATGTGTGTGTATGAGAATTTAGCGTGAGACTGGCTTCCATTATGACTTGCTGGCAAGGTTGCAGAGGAAAGCTTATTATTGCCCACTTACATGCTCTTGAAACCTACTGTGACCTGCCAAACCAAATTCCAAAAGTTGCCCATAATCAAATTGGTTGAAGTAATTTGCAATAATCCTATTTTGCAGAAGATTGCTAATTGTATATGAATATAGAATTGATCTACACGGGTTTCAAATATTTTTATTATTCCAAAAATAGTGTGAGGACAAAAGGCTACTGTTAAAGAGGATTTAGTGAGATGAGAAAGAAGAGGTAAAAAAGACAAGTATAAGGAGGAAGCTTTGGGGAGGTCTTCAGAGTATAGATGAAGATCTGCTCTAAAGCACCAGGGAGGGGAACATGGAGGGACGGAGACCTCATCTCTGGGCAGAATGAATGTAAACATCAGACAGAAGGACTACTTCTCCCCCAGCCCCAACCCTGCCAATAGAAAAGTTAGAGAAAGTGATATCATTATTTCCAAAACTGCTTAAATGTATCCTGAGAAAAGTTCTAACTGGATTATAAGTAGGGTGTGACCACAATGTTTTGCAAAATTTTCTACTTCTGTTTTCCGCATTTTGCTTGTCTTACAACGTCAACATTGGACCACATCTTTGTAGGCATTCTCTGAATTCCAATTTTCACAAAGCCCGTTAGTAAATGCTTACTTAATGCCTGTTGTGATGATAGTAGGTACTGAGGGGGATAGGAGAGAGACGTTAGACTGAATTCTGACCTCAACAACTGGTTAAAGATGCCAACTTCACAGTCATTAAATAACTAGCAACCCATTCCATGTATTTTATGCTCATGGCCATTATCATAATGGAATTTAGAGAAAGAAGATATTGTGGTCTACCACAGTATGGTGTAGGTAGATAAGAAGACTTTAAGGAAAGGATAGGGTTTGAGCTAAAGCTTTAGTTTAAAAGCATTAATGTTTTTTTTTTTGATGGGGAAAAGAGAATCTTCAGAACAATGTCAAAGGGCTGGGCAGAAGAGGGAGAGCAAACAGTCTCTGCATCAGAACAGCCATGGCACCTGGAAACATGAGGGTTTGGGAGACAGGGGGCCCTGTTCTGCATTCTCTGTGGCCAGGCTTGGGTGCATTACACTGGGTCAAGCAGACATCTGGCCAATGATTTATGTGTCAGCTTGGCGGGGAGAGCACCCTGTGCCCATCACCATTAAGTCAAAAAAAGTCAAAATTATAACAACAAAACTCATGTCTCAAAAATGTTAGGCCATGATTGATGGGCCCACAGGCCAGGATTAATCTGCAAGTTTATGTGGTGCTGGGCTAGCAACCTGACAGTCTCAAAATCATCCAGAAGGACACTGAAAAATGAGAACTAGCACAGGAAGGACCCTGGGTCCTACTTAGAGCGAGTAGGAGGGGGCCTCCTAGGCCTGGTCCTAAGTAAGTAGGTTCCACTAGCTCCCCCCCACCACGTTGCCCAACTCAGCACACAGAAAACAGCTGTTATCAGCATTAAACAAAACATGCTAATTTAAAACCCTGCTTTCACTGAAATCAAACACAATTAACTTATTATTTTAACTACCCAGTGGATTCCATGGTGGAATTTTAAAAACCAAAGAAAAGAATATGATAACTTTAGAGACTTCAAAGAACAGTCAGGCCATTTTATCAGCACAATTGTTTGGGAGGTCACTGTTTTTTAAAAGAATTAGGGGTGGGAAGGTCTTCAGAGAGCATCTGTCCACCCTCCTCATTTACAGGTGAGGAGACAGACGTCGAGACTAAAGAGAATTGCCCTGGTTACTTAGTTTAGAGTGGGGTCAATGTTAGGACAAGACTGCAAAGATTCTGGGTTTAAGTCCCATGTTCTTTCAATGAAATCTGATAACAAATTATGAACATTTAATTAACCTCACAGGTTTTTTTTAAGTTTTGTTGAGATTCAATTCACTTGAGATCCAATTCAATCATTTAAAGTATACAGATCGATGACTTTTAATACATTCACGGAGCTGTGCATCTGTCACCACCCTTAATCATCAGCCCCAAATACTCCATTTGGCCATATCCACATTTTCTTTGGGGAAATTTCTATTCAGCTACTTTGTCCCCTCAGCCCTAGGCAACCACCAATCTATTTTCTGTCTCTATCATTTGCCAATGCTGAATGTTTCATAAAATGAAATCATAGAATGTGTCGTCTTTTGCAACTGGCTTCTTTCACTCAGTATATTTTCAAGGTTCATCCACATTGTAGCTTGTATCTGTGTTTCATTTCTTTTTATTGCTGAATACTATTCCACTGTATGGCTATATAACATTTCATTTATTGTTTCATTAGTTGTTGGACGTTGGGTTGTTTCTGTTTTTTGGCTATTATGAATAATGCTGCTATACACATTCATGTACAAGTTTTTGTGTGGAAAATGTTTTCATGTCTCTTGGGTACATACCTCAGAGTAGGATTGCCAAATGATATGATAACTCTATGTTTAACTATTTGAGGAAGTGCCACACTGGTTCCCAAAAACATTGGTACCATTTTACATTCCCATTAGCAGCATATGAGCATTCTGGGTTCTTCACATTCTCACCAACACTTGTTATTATCTTTTTTTTTTAGAGCCATCCTAGTGGGTATGCAGTAGAATCTCATTGTGGTTCAGTTTGCATTTCTCTGATGACTAACGATGTTGAGCATCTTTGATGTGCTTGCTGGTCATTTGTACATCTTCTTTGGAGAAATGTCTATTCAGATTCTTGTCCACTTTTACTTGGGTTACTTATCTTTGAGTTGTAATAGTTCCCTATGTATTCTAGATACAAGACCCTTGTGAGATTTGCAAAATTTTTCTCCCATTCCGTGTGTTGTCTTTTAACTCTCTCGAGGGTGCCTTTTGAAGCACATAAGTTTTAAATATTGATAACCTCACAGGTTTTTAAATGGTGCATTATTTTTTTCTCTACCTTGGGTCATTTATAAATGGATTTTAGTATAAATGTGATCATAAAATATTTGCTATAGAACACATGGTGAATTGATCTATATGAGGTAGGTTCAGCTTGCTACAAAGGGCAATAAAAATGGGTAGAAGTGGTAGCATTATTCCTACATGCTTGTGCATGTAGGAATCACCCCAATTGCCTAATACCAAAAAGCCCCTAGTCAATGTCACCATGAGAAGAAATAATATCCTGAAGAAACTTATGTAAATAAGGACAATCACAAGAGGTTATAATTGTATGTGTCCTCCTATTGAGCATAAACAGACCCCTCATAGCAATGCCTGTTTATTAATGAAGCCAGGTGTGCTTGCTCATTTCCAGTCCAGTAACTTTACTGCACGCATAACACAGGATTTCTGATAGAT
The DNA here is from genome assembly GCF_002201575.2 of Neomonachus schauinslandi. Classification (NCBI taxonomy): domain Eukaryota; kingdom Metazoa; phylum Chordata; class Mammalia; order Carnivora; family Phocidae; genus Neomonachus; species Neomonachus schauinslandi. The sequence continues at coordinate 29,370 of NW_025408870.1, read as the reverse complement.
GTCTGTGTATTTATGTACGGGAGAGCATTTTATTACACTTGTGGATGGAGCCAGAGCTCCAGGTTGTTATCATTACAGCATGAATAGAATAAAGTTGTTTTTTCTTTTCCTTGTTATTTTCCTTCTCTTTCTCCCTTTACCTCCCCCAATCTTGCCACTTCCCACCTAAACACAGGAATATACTAATCAGGGAAATATGCACTGCTGTTTAGTAAAGGGTCAAATCCATTTGGATGGAATTCCAGGCTCAACGTGCTAACAATGGCAGGAAACTGGGTCCTCGAGCTGGCTTAAGCACAGAGCTGTGAGCGATAGATTGTTGAAAGAGCCGGCCCTGGGGTATGCTAATTTGGCTCACTTTGTGTTTGGAATGCTGCGATTGTTCCAGACACAATGAGGGATCTGTCTGTCCACACAGGAGAAGTTGTAATTACAGGAACAGGAGCTAAATTACCGCTCTTAATTGCAAATGATTCCATAGCGGTCTGTACACAATGCTGGTAATTTGTCCTCTGGACTGTATAGGGATGGGGAGGAGTGTTAATTTAATGTTTTTGGTGATTAGGGGAGTAGACCTTATACCTTATATCCACTTCATCCACAGCCAGGTGATGCCAGGATCCCCTCTGGTTTACCTGTCTTGTTGGTTGGGATGACTCGGGCCAGTACATGGTTATTATCTCTACTGAGAAGACAGGGTGTTGAAAGTCTCACTGTCTTTGGTATCCTAAAACCTTGATTTGTTGTGATCATAACATCCTGTACAGAAGTCTCCTTGTGTATATCATTGAGAAGCCATTTCCTAATTGGGAAAGAAGGTTGAAATCTGCCCCAGCGTCATGTTCTGGAAAAAGCAGCTGTGGCAGATGATAGTTTGTAGCTAAACGTAATCACCAAGTGGATACTATTCAGTAAGGTCTTTGTCTTTTTGTCTATTAGGAAGTGCAGTAGGAAAATTCACTCCTTTGGATGGCTTATAATGTTATTCATTCATTCATTTATTCATTCAACAAATGTTATTTGAGGACCTGCCATAGGCCAAGTATTGTATAGGAATGGGATGAAGAGTAGCATAAGAAATGTTCTACTCTGAGCCAACAGTTTCAGTAGGGACCAAATGATGTCAAGGAATAAGGCAGCGTGATAGTATCACGACAGAATGATGCATACTTTATGGTCTACAGATAAGACTGATGAAGAATATTCCAAGAAATAACCAGAAACCTTTTCTCACATAGAATTGAGATGCAGACCATTACTAAACCAGGCGCTGGCAAGGTGAGTGGACTGACTCTTAGATCAATCAGACCCATGCAAGGAAAAGGGGATATGGACAGTTTTCCTTGAGGCCCAGGCGAAGGAGGGAGCTGCAGATACCTGAATAAAACGGCTGCGGTATGGGAGGAGAGGCCATGAGATGTAGACCCCTTTAGTGACAGTCACCAAGAAGAGAGAGCTTCTGGGAGCCGTGAGAGAGAAGAATTTATACCGATGATTCTTAAATGTTTGGGAGGAAACGGACCATTCACGAATCTGATGCAAGCAGTTTTATATCAAATGTCAAGCTTGTGGATTTGCTCCATTTTAGCACCAGTGTGACCTCGACGGCAGGGGAGCTGGGCTGGTAAACACTTTGCACGGGCCACAGTTCTTGGTTCCAGTGGACCCCAGTGATTTCTGACCACATCATGGGGTTGGAGACAGAACAAGAAGCAGCATTTACCAGGGACTGACCACTTGCATCATGCTCTGAGGCCCACCAAGCAGATGGGAAAACTGAGATGCTAAGCATGTCATTCGATGTCCTGCCTCTGGAAAATGGCAGCCGCTGGGTCGAGCTTGCGTTTGCCTGAATCACAATTCCAAGCAGCCTCCTCTCATCAGCTGCCCTATTTGTCCAAGTGTGAATTACTGTGATTACCAACTTTTTTTTTTTCCCTGGAATTTGGTGGCCTTGGTTTGTGCAGCTGAAGGGGACACTCACTCTACCTCATTCCTGACAGTTTTAGGAGCTGACAACAGAACATTCAAGGAATGACATCAAGTGACTTTCCTCAAGGTCATTTCCTGTCCGTGATCTCTGCAAAGATCACATTCCCTAGAGATGTGTGGAGGTTGGAAACAGACCCTATTCTGTCAGAAAAGAGATGTCTGAGGCAGCTGTAATAGGCGGACGAGCGTTATGTGTGTGTGTCAACATCCTCCGTGACATGCTTTGCTGGTGAACACACACCCCACACTTGGCTAAAAACAAACCAGGTCTGCTAGGCGGATGACTCATGCTTGAGACTGAAGTCTTCACCCTGAGTCAATAATTCTCATTTTCAAGGCAAATGCTGAGCTCTACAGCTACCAAGGTGACACTGCCTGGGGCAGCTCTGCATATTAATGTGGATTATTAGAAATGGCACCCCCTTAGGTTCTTGAGACAGGATGTTCTTCAGTGGACTTTCAGAGTCTCTGCCCCTTGTCCTGTTCACATGTCATGCACGAATGGGCGCAGTTGTAGGTGCTCAGGGAGGGCAGCCTGGTGAAGGGAACAGATGATCGGGTTTGGAGACGGGGAATCCTGATGTCACAGGCGGGTTTCTGCACGATGGTAGGTCATTTACCATCTGCTCACCTATGAAATAGACATAATCACGCTCTATTGAAGAGCGTTACTAGACCTGAAGATAAAGTGTGTAGGGTGCCTGGGCACATAGTAGGGGCTTGAGCATCAGGATTCACTTTGCTGCGTGCCCTCTGCTTAGCTGAGTTGTCATTTTCCCCCTTTCCCCTTTATTTTATCTTAAGGCCTTGATTTATTTCTCTAAAGGGAAAGACATCCAGCTGAATGATATAGATTATAGGCCCTCACAGGTGGTTTTGCCACCTCTCCCGTCACCTCTGTGTTCTGCATCACACAGGAGGACATTGGTTAGAACAAGTGTGATGATGGGGTTGAAGTGGAACATGCAGAATTGGGAGACTTTCCATCTGTCTCTGGCTCTGCCCTAACGTTTTAAGGGCCCATGGAAAAGTCACCTAAACTCTTGGGCCTCCATTTACTTGTCTGTAAAAAAGAGGGGCTTGAATGAAAAGATGTTTCAGAGACTTCAAGCTCTTGATGGGCTGTTTCTGGGCTGACTCTTCTCCCTGAAGTACGGACTTAAATTCCGGTGCATGAAACCCTACCACTTTGCTAAGTCTGCAGATACTTTTCTGTACTGGCTGATGCTTAGGACCAGATTTCCTTCGGTCAGCACAAATGGGGCCAGCAAGCTAAGTAACGCCCTCACTATGAATGTTCTTCTGTAGTAAGCGAGGCAGACGGGGCTTGTCTCTGCTAATCAACCTATACATTTCCAGGAAAATTACTTTTTTTCTCCTTGCTAGTCATACACACAGCTTGTGCATGTGGGGATTTATAAACACAGTTGATTTATAAGGGGGTGGATTTCTCTAAAACATCATTTGTGTTAATTATGCCAGCTAGTCAAAATAATAAGTCTGCTAGTTAATTATGTCAGCTATCCTAACATGAGCTTGTTAAGGCGCTAAATATCACTCTTCTTGTTTTTCTCATATTCAGGAATGAATGGTAGGTGAAGAAGTACAATTCCAATTCATAAAGCATCAGAGTGACTAACTGGGTTTATTTATGTTTTACCCAAGGGAGTGGAATGTGAGACTTTTCTCAAAGGGAAAGTTAGCCAACTGGAGTAGTGTGTTTGGGCCAAATGTTAGCACCAGACACATTCTCAAACCTTCTCAGAATCCTGGTATGTTAGAGATGGAAGAAGCCTCTAGGATTTCTGGGCAATTCCTCTCCTTCTATCAATTGCCCTTTTAGCTCAATAACGAGCTACGTATAAAGTATATTCCTTTAAAGAAACTTTTCAGTTAAACACTTCTGTGGGAACAGAAATTGCCCCACGTGGCGGAGTATCTCAGATGGGATTTTTTTTTCCAATAAGAAAATAAGGAACTTAAGTTCTCTATATTCTTAAAAATTTCCCAATTAGTTGTAGTAGGGTTTTTCATATCTAGCTAGCTCTTGTGGGAGACATTTAGGCTCCATGAACGCTAAGCAGTCAGTGAGAGGTCTGCCAGCAGGTGGCGCCAAACGTTTTCATTAGAAAAGTAACCCTGCCGGCAGACCTCTTTTGCATCCTCCTCCTAGTAAAAAAGCCTTTTAAGTGAGCAGTGCGGGTTCATTCACCCAAATACAGGAAACATGTGCCTCTCTTATTTGGTAGCTCTTTGGCAGTACGCTGCTGTAGCTCGGGGTGAGTTATTTCCTTGAAGTTTGTTAAAAGGGAAGTATGGTGAAATTAAAGACTTGAAACAAAGCTTTATTAGAGTTTTGCAGACCAATTAAAATCCAGTCTCAGGGCTGCAAACCCCTTCCATCAGCCCCTTCTCCGGGACGCCGAAAAACAAAGGACAACTAGATGGTGGATCGCTCCATATCCCCCCTTTTTATCCTTGCACAGAATTTTACTATTTTTTTTCAGATCTCAAGCCAGCTTTTGTAGTCTGGTTAAAATTTTGTTCCGTGTAGGAAAGAGTATCATACTGTGCCCTTATTGATCCAGGCCCTGTTCTGGAGGGGGGCACACTGATAGCCTCAGATGTGGGGTAGTGAGGAGAATAGTAGGTTTCTACGTCTGGTCACAGTTACCAGAAAAAGTGCTGCCAGTACTCAAGGTCCTGAAAAATCATGGCCAATGTATGCCAAATTTTAGTTCTTACAAGACTTTTTTGAAACAATGTAGGTACATTCATTTATTCACTCATTCATTGGACAAATGTATTTTGAGTGTCCACCATGCCAAGCATTGTCCTTGGGAGACAGGGATCCAGAGATGAAGAAAAACATGCGGTTCCAACTCTTAAGATGCTTTTCATCTAATGGAAGAACCAGATACTGATCAAGTCACCCTCATACCCATACAGCAATGAACGGAGGACAGTGCTTTGAAGGAAATGAACGCTGTCCCGTGATGCTGTTGAACCAGGAAAGTTGACCTAGATTCCTAGATCTGAGCAGAGATGGGCACAGGCAAGTTTCCGGACGGAAGTGTCCTAGCTGGATCGGACATGTGAAGGGTGAGGAAGAATTAATTAGGCGAGGGGGTAGGGAGAGGTGGGAAGAAAGTGCAGACCAAGGACAAACAAGTTCAAAGACCCTGGGGTGGGAGGGAGATTGGAGAGTGTGAGACACCGAGATGCAGTGGGAAGGAACTCAGCAAGGAAGGGGAGAATAGATGCTATTACATGAGCGAAAACTCATCATGAGTGTTACACTCTTCTCCATGTTGATTACATTTACACACACACACACACACACAAAATCGAACACACACACACACTCTAAAATTCTATTAATCACCTGATCTCTACTAGTCTCCTGCTTTTATAACACTGTTGGCTTGAAACCAGTGTCCAAATATTTCTGAAAAGTTTAGGCATTTTCCTTTCCTCAGTATAGTGACCCATGGGAATGGACACAAGTACCTTTGGGCAAGGCTAGGAGGGAAATTCACAGAATACACCTGCAATAGTAGAAAATAGGTTCTTCAGCCTTCATTAAAGGGAGTGTGGATCTGTGAACGGATTGGGACTTAGATATGACCCTGACTTTCTTTCTTTTTTTTTTAAAATATTTTATTTATTTATTTGAGAGAGAGAGACAGAGAAAGTGACAGAGATAGTGAGAGAGAGCACAGGTGGGGAGGAGAGGGAGAAGCAGACTCCCTGCTGAGCAAGGAGCCCAATGTGGGGCTCCATCCCAGGACCCTGGGATCATGACCTGAGCCGAAAGCAGATGCTTGACAAACTGAGCCACCCAGGCACCCTGACCCTGACTTTCTGATATGGCGGTAACCTTGATTCTCCAGACCTGGATATTTTCAGTTATATACATCAAGTGGGACAGGAACCCTATGATCAATCGACCATTACCTAAGACCTAAGGCAGGTCAGTCTCTTCTGATGAGTCCTAATGTCCCCCAAGGTGACATACCATATTTGTATCTGTCTGTTCTAGTGTAACTACGTGCCCTTTGCCACCTTGGGGCTTTCCCATGGTCATCTCATTCAAAGAGCCCTTTGCAATGGCAGCATCTCCCACAGTATCCCCAGACCACAGAGAAGAGCCACTATGCTACTTTTCAAAGATGTTGGTGTTTCCCTCACCAGTGGATATTTCAGGCCTTAGTGATGAGATCATCTATAGGGTGAAATCTACAACTGCATTCCTATCTCTTGACATCTTTGGATTCTTTTCTTCTCTATGGAATTCACCATTTCTGACCTCTTAACTTCCCCCAGACTTCACTTCCAATGAAGCCCAAGGCTTCTTCAGCTGACAAGCCCTTTATCAGAACCACTCACAGCTGCTCAGCCTAGCACTAGTAGATCGAGAATCATGGGTTATAGTACCCATATTTATCCTGATCAAAATGATGTTTATTCCTCCTGCCTGGCTCAAAAGGCCTCAGGATCCCTTTTCTCACACATTCCCAGATCTTTGTCAATATAATTGAGTAAAGTCCTATAAGTCTTTTGGTGGGTTAATCTCCTACTGGGTTTGACTTTGTAAATCTTCCCTTCCCCCTTTCCCGAGGAAATGCTGGGCTCTGACTTTAGTTACAGGTCTGGGAATATCAAGGATCAGTGTGTAAGGGTGGTTAGGGGCATAGAGCACGAAGAGAATCTACTCTTCTTCTTCAGGGAGAAGGTCAGAATCTTCAGGCCATACACGAAGACCCTAATCAGTCAGGCAAGGAGGCGATGGCAAGGGGGTGCTAAGAGTAGGTTGAGGGTTGGGAAAACTGGAGGTCTCTAAATCCTCCCATACATCCCCATTCCAGTTGTCTTCTGATCCTTACATGGAAAAAAATCCAAACAAACAAACAAAACACATGAAGATAGGAATTCAGCTGATAATGTAATTTGGGAACTTCATATCAAACTTTGCCTTTGATTTCCAGTTACCTCAGTACCATCCTTTTTATATAGTCCTCAAAATCCTTGGTGAAAATCCATGGTTTATGCTTTTCATCTGTTTTTCATTGTCAGTGCCTTGAACACATCCCTTGACCTTTTTTACTTCAGGGCACACAGGCTGGCCTTCTAGCTGCCAGCATTGACGTCTCTTTACCTAGAGGCTTTCTCTGGCCTCCAGAGCTGCTCTGCTCATGTGCAGCAGACTAGAAGGGTGGGTTACCTAACACCCCAGGCAGCAGCACTCAGACAATGACTGCTGGGAATTGGTGTACAAACTCTCCAGCCGTCTTGACCCTTGGGCGGGATGATTCTGGCAAATGTCTTACTCTCTGACCTAGAGCACCCCAATGGGCTTGAGCTCCAGTTGCGCATGGTGTTTACTGGGATCCCCTCCCAACTAAATGATGTGAACTTGAATCCTTGTCTCAGAGTCTGCTTCCAGGCAAGTCCGAAGTAAGATAGGACCTTATTGGAAAAATCCCAGGTAACTCACAGATGGATAAAGATCCAGGCTGTGAAAATGGGTAGCAGACTAGAGATGGCTAGGGAACAAGATATATGGCCATTATTAATTCAACAGGAACATCTGGGTGGGATGCCCCTGTTAGATACCACATGCATTCTCAATTAGGGTGATATCACCCCCTAAGGAGCAGAATACAAAAATCCTACTCTTATGTATAAAGCATGGATATACATGCAGTACATAAGCCGATATATAGCCTATCTACTCTCTTAAAATTTCATGGAAGGGCAATTTAGCAAAAAATGTCTAAAAAGTCTCATTAGGAGGCTGACAGTGAAAAAAAAGGTTGAGAAACACAGCTCTAGACACTACTGCCTTGAATGCTATATTGCTGCCCCTGATGCTGCTGTCTTGAATTCTAATCTTAGCACCATTCACTTCGGGATCACGGGCTGATGAGGACAGCTGATTGGCAGAGTACCTGTCACCTGACCCAGTTCTAGCTCTAGGGGTGGGGGAGGGAACATCTATCCTCTTCTCCTTCTGTGGTAGCTAGTAGAGTCCAGCATTCCCCTGAGGCTCACAAAATAGGGAGCTTTCTTCTCAAGTATGAAGGAGGTCTAGGTGTAGGGCAACCCCCAAATGGTAGCTGTTCACCTCTGAGAAACTGTGGACTTTGAAGAGTTTGAGGGCTCCATCTTGGGAATTCCCGGTACTGCCTCCATTCAGAAAGTAGAATAGGAGATATCAAATATGTCTTGGGTTATGAAAGTCTACCAGAGGTTTACAAACTATTCATCAGAGCAGCTTTTAAAATAGGAGGTACTTTAGTTTGGGGTTTCTGAGTGAAAAATGTGAGGTAAGAGTTGTCCTTTCTGATGGCTCCTTGGATTTGGACCCTTAACCACATACACATAGAGCATTAGAATTACCAAGTCCCCAACTAGATGTGCCCCACAGCATGGTGGAAAGATCACACTGGTCAGATTTCAGGATTGCCAAGGGCCGGTGGTGGGATCACAAGCAAATGCTTTTCTTACCTGTATGAGAAGGGTGTCGAATTAAAAGACTTTAGGGTCTCTTCTATTTTTACCATCTTATTTACTATAAAAAATTATCATGACCTTTTCATGTGTCATGAGCCATTAATTCTTCTAATAATACCAAGGGAAGATTTTACTAATTTCACCACATGGTGTGGACGTGGAAGTTCAGAGATGTTAAGTCCCTTGCTCACATTCACTCAGAAATGAAACAGCACTCAAGCCAAGATCTGTTTGGCTCTGAAAGCCACCAAACCACACCTTCCCATGCTCTAGGGGAAGTCTTAGATTCAGCCATGGTTGGCTTTCAGTGTTTTTCTTTCCCCTGATGTGGTACCCTCTCCTGGCTGCCTGGGTGTCTGCCATGTTGCTCAGATCCTGGCTTGCATGTCCTTGCCTAGGCTCTACATTCACTCTCCTCCTCTGTTTTCAGCTTTCCAAGCTCCTGAAATGCAGTCAGGAGACTGAAATGCACTGAATCAACTATCCAGGCTCTCGGGACTGAGTGCTGATAGTTTGCTAATGGAGTAAATAGATATGTTAATGGGAGAAAGATAAAATAGCAGAAGGTCTGCCTTGAAGCTGTGGAGTGAATTAGATGTCCCTTTCAATCCACTGTCTCTAAATAATAGCCCCACGTAAACTATTAAGCACGGAGCTGGACACCACTCACTCACAGTACATATTGCTTCTAGAATAGCAGCAAAAGCCCTACACCATGAGCTGGAAGAGCAGATTCTTAGCGTCGACTGTGGCAGGAAAGAAAGCGTGGTGCAGAGCAGTAAGGACAAGAGAAGCAGAGGGTCTGAGCAGGCTCCTCCCTTTGGCACAAGTCACCCCCATGAGCGGCCATCAGGTCACTCGCCAGGCTTATGCTTGTGTTGCCCTGAGTGGAAAGCAGAATGCAGATGGAATTAACCCTTTCTGATTAGAAACAGAGGACCAGTGGCAATTTCTGAAAACATGTGATTGCATTTTCTCAACATTCAAAAAGTGTAATGATTAAATTTCCCCCATGGTAATCCAGAGGCAATATGGTCTCAGGGGAAAACAGTGTATTGAGAATCAGAGGACTTGGGTTTGGGCTCTGGTCTTCAGCAAATCAAGTAAATCCTCCTAGCTCCCTCCCGAGCTCCCTCCCTTCTTCCTTCTTTCTTTCTTTTCTTCCTTCTAAAGCAATTTTATTGAGGTATAATTGACATGTAATGAAATGCACCCATTTTAAGTATACAGTTGATAAATTTTGATACAGGTGTACATCCACCATAATCAATATATACGACTTTTCTATTGGTCCTAAAATTTCACTCTTGCCCCTTGCCGTTAATCCTTCCCCCTCTCCCCAGCCCCAGGCAACTGCTGACTAACCTGCTTTCTATCACTCTAGATTAGTCTGTTTTAGTGCTTTATATAAATAGAATTACACAGTATGTATTCTTTTGTATCTGGCTCATTTCACTCAGCATGCTTTTGAAATTCATTCATATTGTTGTATATAGCAATAGTTCCTCCTTTTGCTTGTTCCTTTTTATTGCTGTGTAATATTTCATTATGCAGCTTTGCTTCTGTTTGTCCATTCACCTGTTGGTGGGCATTTGGTGTTTGTCTCTTAAAAATAAATATGAACATGTGTTTGTTAGCCATTTGTATGTCTTCTTCAGAGAAGTGTCTTTTCATATCTTCTGCCCACTTTTTGACTTGATTATTTGTTTTTTGGGTGTTGAGTTTGAGAAGTTCTTTATAGATCTTGGATACCAGCCCTTTATCTGTAGTGTCATTTGCAAATATCTTCTCCCATTCTGTGGGTTGCCTCTTTGTTTTGTTGACTGTTTCCTTTGCTGTGCAGAAGCTTTGTATCTTGATGAAGTCCCAAAAGATCATTTTTGCTTTTGTTTCACTAGCTTTTGGAGATGTATCTTGAAAGAAGTTGCGGTGGGTGATGTTAAAGAGGTTACTGCCTATGTTCTCCTTTAGGATTTTGATGCATTCCTCTCTCACATTGAGGTCTTTCATCCACTTTGATTTTATCTTTGTGAATGGTGTTAGAGAATGGTCGAGTTTCATTCTTCTGCATGTAGCTGTCCAATTTTCCTGGCATAACCACATTGAGATACCACATTACACCAGTTAGAATGGCAAAAATGGACAGGGAAAGAAACAACAAATGTTGGAGAGGTTGTGGAGAAAGGGGAACCGTCCTACACTGTTGGTGGGAATGCAAGTTGGTACAGCCACTTTGGAAAACAGTGTGGAGGTTCCTCAAAAATTTAAAAATAGAGCTACCCTATGACCCAGCAATTGCACTACTGGGTATTTACCCCAAAGACACAGATGTAGTGAAAAGAAGGGCCATATGCACCCCAATATTCATAGCAGCAATGTCCACAATAGCCAAACTGTGGAAAGAGCCAAGATGCCCTTCAACAGATGAATGGATAAAGAAGATGTGGTCCATATATACAATGGAATATTACTCAGCCATCAGAAAGGATGAATACCCAACTTTTACAACAGCATGGATGGGACTGGAGGAGATTATGCTAAGTGAAATAAGTCAAGCAGAGAAAGTCAATTATCATATGGTTTCACTTATTTGTGGAACATAAGGAATAGCATAGAAGACATTAGGAGAAGGAAGGGAAAAATGGAGGCGGGGAACTGGAGGGAGAGATGAACCATGAGAGACTATGGAGTCTGAGAAACAAACAGGGTTTTAGAGGGGAGGGGGGAGGGGGATTGGTTAGCCCGGTGATGGGTATTAAGGAGGGCACGTACTGCATGGAGCACTGGGTGTTATACGAAAACAATGGATTGTGGATCACTACATCAAAAACTAATGATGTATTGTACGGTGACTAACATAACATAATAAAATTTAAAAAAAGAAAAAGAAATAAATATGAACATTCATGTAACAGTGTTTTGCTGACATGTGTGTTCAGTTCTCTTGAGCAAAACTTGGAAGGGGAATTGATGGGTCTTATGGTAAGGGTATATTTACATGTATTTTTTTTTTTTAATTTTTTTTTTTATTCTTATGTTAATCCCCATAAATTACATCATTAGTTTTAGATGAAGTGTTCCATGATTCATTGTTTGTGCATAACACCCAGTGCTCCATGCAGAACGTGCCCTCCTCAGTACCCACCACCAGGCTAACCCATCCTCCCACCCCCCTCCCCTCTAGAACCCTGTTTGTTTTTCAGAGTCCATCGTCTCTCATGGTTCGTCTACCCCTCCGATTTCCCCCGCTTCATTCTTCCCCTCCCGCTACCTTCTTCTTCTTCTTTTTTTTTTTTCTTAACATATATTGCATTATTTGTTTCAGAGGTACAGATCTGAGATTCAACAGTCTTGCAAAATTCACAGCGCTTACCAGAGCACATACCCTCCCCAGTGTCTATCACCCAGTCACCCCATCCTTCCCACCCCACCCCCCACTCCAGCAACCCTCAGTTTGTTTCCTGAGATTAAGAATTCCTCATATCAGTGAGATCATATGATACATGTCTTTCTCTGTTTGACTTATTTCACTCAACATAATACCCTCCAGCTCCATCCATGTCGTTGCAAATGGCAAGATCTCATTCCTTTTGATGGCTGCATAATATTCCATTGTATATATATACCACATCTTCTTTATCCATTCATCTGTTGATGGACATCTTGGCTCTTTCCACAGTTTGGCTATTGTGGACATTGCTGCTATAAACATCGGGGTGCACGTACCCCTTCGGATCCCTACTTTTGTATCTTTGGGGTAAATACCCAGTAGTGCAATTGCTGGATCATATGGTAGCTCTATTTTCAACTTTTTGAGGAACCTCCATACAGTTTTCCAGAGTGGCTGCACCAGCTTGCATTCCCACCAACAGTGAAGGAGGGTTCCCCTTTCTCCGCATCCCCGCCAACATCTGTCATTTCCTGACTTGTTAATTTTAGCCATTCTGACAGGTGGGAGGTGGTATCTCATTGAGGTTTTGATTTGGATTTCCCTGATGCCGAGCGATATTGAGCACTTTTTCATGTGTCTGTTGGCCATTTGGATGTCTTCTTTGGAAAAATGTCTTTTCATGTCTTCTGCCCATTTCTTGATTGGATTCTTTGTTCTTTGGGTGTTGAGTTTGATGAGTTCTTTATAGATTTTGGATACTAGCCCTTTATCTGATATGTCATTTGCAAATATCTTCTCCCATTCTGTTGGTTGTCTTTTGGTTTTGTTGACTGTTTCCTTTGCTTTGCAAAAGCTTTTTATCTTGATGAAGTCCCAATAGTTCATTTTTGCCCTTGCCTCCCTTGCCTTTGGCGATGTTTCTAGGAAGAAGTTGCTTCGGCTGAGGTCAAAGAGGTTGCTGCCTGTGTTCTCCTTTAGGATTTTGATGGACTCCTGTCTCACATTGAGGTCTTTCAACCATTTGGAGTCTATTTTTGTGTGTGGTGTAAGGAAATGGTCCAGTTTCATTCTTCTGCATGTGGCTATCCAATTTTCCCAACACCATTTGTTGAAGAGACTGTCTTTGTTCCATTGGACATTCTTTCCTGCTTTGTCAAAGATGAGTTGACCATAGAGTTGAGGGTCCATTTCTGGGCTCTCTATTCTGTTCCATTGATCTATGTGTCTGTTTTTGTGCCAGTACCATGCTGTCTTGATGATGACAGCTTTGTAATAGAGCTGGAAGTCCGGAATTGTGATGCCGCCGGCTTTGCTTTTCTTTTTCAACATTCCTCTGGCTATGCGGGGTCTTTTCTGGTTCCATACAAATTTTAGGATTATTTGTTCCATTTCTTTGAAAAAAGTGGATGGTATTTTGATGGGGATTGCATTGAATGTGTAGATTGCTCTAGGTAGCATTGACATCTTCACAATATTTGTTCTTCTAATCCATGAGCATGGAATGTTTTTCCATTTCTTTGTGTCTTCCTCAATTTCTTTCATGAGTATTTTATAGTTTTCTGAGTACAGATCCTTTGTCTCTTTGGTTAGATTTATTCCTAGGTATCTTATGGTTTTGGGTGCAATTGTAAATGGGATCGACTCCTTAATTTCTCTTTCTTCTGTCTTGTTGTTGGTGTATAGGAATGCCACTGACTTCTGTGCATTGATTTTATATCCTGCCACTTTACTGAATTCCTGTATGAGTTCTAGCAGTTTTGGGGTGGAGTCTTTTGGGTTTTCCACATAAAGTATCATATCATCTGCAAAGAGTGAGAGTTTGACTTCTTCCTTGCCAATTTGGATGCCTTTGATTTCTTTTTGTTGTCTGATTGCTGTGGCTAGGACTTCCAATACTATGTTGAATAGCAGTGGTGATAGTGGACATCCCTGCCGCGTTGCTGACCTTAGGGGGAAAGCTCTCAGTTTTTCCCCATTGAGAATGATATTTGCTGTAGGTTTTTCATAGATGGCTTTTATGATATTGAGGTATGTACCCTCTATGCCTATACTCTGAAGAGTTTTGATCAAGAAAGGATGCTGTACTTTGTCAAATGCTTTTTCTGCATCTATTGAGAGGATCATATGATTCTTGTTCTTTCTTTTGTTAATGTATTGTATCACATTGATTGATTTGCGGATGTTGAACCAACCTTGCAGCCCAGGGATAAATCCCACTTGGTCATGGTGAATAATCCTTTTAATGTACTGTTGGATCCTATTGGCTAGTATTTTGGTGAGAATTTTTGCATCCATGTTCATCAGGGATATTGGTCTGTAATTCTCCTTTTTGATGGGGTCTTTGTCTGGTTTTGGGATCAAGGTAATGCTGGCCTCATAAAATGAGTTGGGAAGTTTTCCTTCCATTTCTATTTTTTGGAACAGTTTCAGAAGAATAGGTATTAATTCTTCTTGAAATGTTTGGTAGAATTCCCCTGGGAAGCCATCTGGCCCTGGGCTTTTGTTTTTTGGGAGATTTTTGATGACTGCTTCAATTTCCTTAGTGGTTATAGGTCTGTTCAGGTTTTCTATTTCATCCTGGTTCAGTTTTGGTAGTTGGTACATCTCTAGAAATGCATCCATTTCTTCCAGGTTATTTAATTTGCTGGCATAGAGTTGCTCATAATATGTTCTTATAATTGTTTGTATTTCTTTGGTGTTGGTTGTGATCTCTCCTCTTTCATTCATGATTTTGTTGATGTGGGTCATTTCTCTTCTCTTTTTGATAAGTCTGGCCAGGGGTTTATCAATCTTGTTAATTCTTTCAAAGAACCAGCTCCTAGTTTCGTTGATCTGTTCTACTGTTCTTTTAGTTTCTATTTCATTGATTTCTGCTCTGATCTTGATTATTTCTCTTCTCCTGCTGGGTTTAGGCTTTATTTGCTGTTCTTTCTCCAGCTCCTTTAGGTGTAGGGTTAGGTTGTATACTTGAGACCTTTCTTGCTTCTTGAGAAAGGCTTGTATTGCTATATACTTTCCTCTTAGGACTGCCTTTGCTGCATCCCAAAGATTTTGAATAGTTGTGTTTTCATTTTCATTGGTTTCCATGTATTTTTTTAATTCTTCTTTAATTTCCTGGTTGACCCATTCGTTCTTCAGTAGGATGCTCTTTAGCCTCCATGTATTTGAGTTCTTTTTGACTTTTGTCTTGTGATTGAGCTCTAGTTTCAAAGCATTGTGGTCTGAAAATAGGCAGGGAATGATTCCAATCTTTTGGTACCGGTTGAGACCTGATTTATGACCTAGGATGTGATCTATTCTGGAGAATGTTCCATGGGCACTAGAGAAGAATGTGTATTCCGTTGCTTTGGGGTGGAATGTTCTGAATATGTCTGTAAAGTCCATTTGGTCCAGTGTGTCATTTAAAGTCTTTATTTCCTTGTTGATCTTTTGCTTAGATGATCTGTCCATTTCAGTGAGGGGGGTGTTAAAGTCCCCCACTATTATTGTATTGTTGTCGATGTGTTTCTTTGATTTTGTTATTAATTGGCTTATATAATTGGCTGCTCCCATGTTAGGGGCATAGATATTTACAATTGTTAGATCTTCTTGTTGGATAGATCCTTTAAGTATGATATAGTGTCCTTCCTCATCTCTTATTACAGTCTTTGGTTTAAAATCGAATTTGTCTGATATAAGGATTGCCACCCCAGCTTTCTTTTGGTGTCCATTAGCATGGTAAATGGTTTTCCACCCCCTCACTTTCAATCTGTATTTACATGTATTTTAAAAGTACTCAAGTTTCCCAAACTTCACCATTTTACATGCACATTCCGGTTGTTTCATATCCTAGCCGACAATGGTTATTGTCAATAGTTCAAACATTAGCCATTCTAGTGTGTATGAAGGGCATTGTGAATTTGATTTTAATTTTAATATTCCAATAACTAATATTTTCTTTTTTAAAAATTTAATTTAGTTTATTTATTTGTCAGAGAGAGAGAGCACAAGCAGGGGGAGCGGCAGGCAGAGGGAGAAGCAGGCTCCCCACTGAGCAAGGAGCCCGATGCTGGACTCGATCCCAGGACCCTGGGATCATGACCTGAGTCAAAGGCAGATGCTTAACCGACTGAGCCCCCCAGGCACCCCCATTCATATGTTTTCATTTTTGAAGTGTCTGCTCATATATTTTGACCATTTAAAAAATTATCATTTAGGTGTAAGAGTTCTTTATATATTCTAGACATAAGTCTTTTGTCAGATATATAGAATGCAAATATTTTGTTCAGCCTGATATACTTTTCAAGTAGTTGAAATTCTAAATTTTGATAAAGTCAACTCACAATTTTATTATTTTATACTTCATGCTTCTTGTTGTTTTGTCTAAAAAGCTTTTGGCCTCTTTCATTACAAGGTTATGAAAGTAAAATGTGATCAGGTATGTATGTAAGAACTTTGTAAACTATAAAGTATTGTACAACCCTGAGGTATAATAATAAATACAGCAGCAAAAATAAAAATCTTAATAAGTAAATCAACAAGCCCTTTAGTAAAGCACAACTCTCAGTGATTAAAGAATTACAAAGAAACACCTCCAATCTAGAGAGTGACAAAATATATACTAAAAGTCTGCAACAAAATAAGATGGCAAATGCTATGTGCCATGTAATAACATTAGAGCTACTCTTAAGTGAATATTTAAGGCATACTAGCTAAATTTTTAATAAACATTATTTCACTTAATCCTTAAAAGAATCTTGAGAAGTAAAGGTTAGTGTGTCTTCTCCATAGATCAGGAAATCAGGGTTCAAGAAGGTTAAATAGCTGAGAAAGTTTACATAGAATGCTATAGAACTAAAATTAGACACACAGTTGTATCCTGATTATCCATTAGGAGGTTAGACCATGCACTTTAAGAATTCAGAGGACAGACAGAGACGTGTTGACTTGAAGGCTGAGGGAATGCTTCCGATAGGAGGTGGGGGTTGAGATAGACCTTGAAGAACATTTAAATAAGAGTAAATAGGAATCCAATTTTGTCAAGAAGGGGATTAATTACAGAAGCAAAGAAATAAAGATAGTATGTTCCAGGGACATTGACTAGACTGATTTTACTAGTTTGTAGGAGTAGCAGTTAAGGTTGCAGCTATATGGTGATAAATGATGTTTAAAGTATTAATATATTACTTTAATGTCAACATATCTTTAAGCGTAGTACAAATGTTAGTTTTTATTTTATTTTATTTTTTTACTAATAGTACTTTTTAAATTAATAGTAACCCATACCAATATTTTCGACCATTAAGTGCTTTCCACATAATCTCATAATCTTGCATAATGTCCATTCATTTCTTTTTTTTTTTTTAAGATTTTATTTATTTATTTGACAGAGAGAGAGATAGCGAGAAAGGGAACACAAGCAGGGGGAGTGGGAGAGGGAGAAGCAGGCTTCCCACCGAGCAGGGAGCCCAATGTGGGGCTCGATCCCAGCACCCTGGGATCATGACCTGAGCCGAAGGCAGACGCTTAACGACTGAGCCACCCAGGCGCCCCTGTCCATTCATTTCTTTAATGTTTGTGAGTGTTTGCTCTGTGCTGGGCATTGTACTAGGGACAGAGAATATAAAGGTAAATCCAATATTGTCTTTGCTTTCAAGGAATTCACAGTTAATGTTTAAGTGAAAGGGTCTGTTGAACAGAAAAAAATTGAGGGTTGAGTTCTAGAGAGACAAGGCTAAAAATGTAAATTTTGTAGTTGCTGGTGTGTGCACAAGGCACATATGCATTTTCTAGAAAGAAAAACAAAGATAAGATTCCAAAGAGCAGGAGTGGCAGGGTAGCTCAGTGGGTTAAATGTCTGACTCTTGGTTTTGGCTCATGTCGTGATCTCAGGGTTATGGGATCTAGTCTAGCATAGGGCTCCACACTTAGCGGGGAATCTGCTTCAGATTCTCCCTCCTTCTCCTTCTGCCTCTCTCCCTGCTTACATACTCTCTCTCTCTCTCAAATAAATTAATTAAAACCTTGAAAAAAAGAAAGATTTCAAAGAGCAGCCCAAAGCAGATGGAAACTTTTTAAAAATTTCTGAGTTATATACATGTATGAACACACACACACACACACACAACTATTTTAGCTTATCTTGCAACAAGGAAGTAATAAGAAATGTTACCTTGAGGTCACAAAGTAGTTTTTATTATAATATGCACATTCCCTTGAATCAGTGGAGTATTGGGTAACTAGAGAAATGGATGTCAGTATTAGATAGGTGGTCAATATCTTTTTAATGCTTATGACAAGCCTATAGTTAAATATTTCTGGGCTTGAACCAAGTTTTATCTTTTAAGGGAAATGTGGATCAATTTCTCAGGACCTCCAGTCTTAAGATAGAAGAAAATAGCTCATTCCCAGAAGTAGAGCTGAATTGTACTCAATATGTTTGGGACTCATCTCCATTCCTTTAAGGAGACAAAGATTTTATGAGGAATTTATAGCAATATAATATTACAATCCACATACTACATAGCCCAGGGAATTCTTTATCCAAGCTTATATTGCAATAGAGCTGACTCTGGAAGGTTTCTGAGTAAAAGGAGATTCTGGAGTCTTGGAAGCAGCAGCATAACATGACCTCCAGCCAGAGGTTCTGAAGGTCATTGTCATTAAGGGCATCTGGTGAGGGAGTGATCCCTACAGAGACGCTGGGTGAAGAGATGCTCACTGGGGAGGAGAAAGGGAGGAGAGGAAAGGCTGGGACCAGAACCTTGCAGAAGGCCTGTGATTGGGGGTGGGACAGACAGAAAAGATGGAATAGAACAAAAGATGAGCACAGTCTCAGGAAAACATTGAGTCACAGAAGGCAAAGAAAAAAGTTTTCATCAGAATCAAATAGAGCTAAGTGAGAGAACATGACAGATTTTAAAAAGGTCTTAGATTTGGCTTTTCAGTCATTAGCAAAATTTTGGAATACGGTTTCTGATCTTAATTTTCTGAGATCACCAAGTTGTTTTGTTAGCTGACTTTCCTGTTTCTGGAAGATTCTGAAGAACAAATCAATCTATATATACAAATAAATGAGAAATAGACATATTTATTACTTAAAGATCATCTTGCAGAGATAGACATTGGAGAAAAGAGATGAAATATGAAAGCATACATACAAATACAACAATTGATAACAAGTTCAGGTGCTCTCTCTACCCAGAAGCCAATGACTCCCCTTTGTCTACCAACCATAGCACTCCTTCTTCTATCTGGAAATCATAGCCTTGACTTGTGAGGGTTGTCTCCCAGGATTCTATACCTTCCCAAACTGGGCAACCACCTTGAACCCACTTATCTTCCCCACCCAGGTACCTTTGCATACCCTCCACTTAGACTTTCTTTGATGCATTTATTCAACAAGTATTTAGATGCCTTCTTTTGGCCTTGTAAGGGAGTTACCATGGAAACTAAGGTGGCCCTGGCCCTTGTCCATGTGAAACTTTGCATCCATGGGACAGTAAGACATTAAATAATAGCACATCTAATCATGTAACTATGAGCTGTGTGCAGAGGAAATTTATGTAATAACATGAAGGTTAAATAAAAGGGCTGGACGCTAACTGGCGGATATCCCCAAGATCCAAAGAGTATGTAGGAGTTAATTTGGTAAAAGATAGGGGAAGTGTCTGAGGCAGAGCGAACAGTGTGAAGGTAGGAAGGGAGCCTGAAACACAGAGAATGAGACAACAGCACAAGATGAGGTAGTGAGGAAGGCAGGGACCAGATTGGGCCATAAGCTGGGCCCGAATAAGGGCTTCAGACTATTTCCTACAGGTAATTGAAAGCAACGGAAGGATATAAACAGAGGAATTATGCAGTCAAATTTATATTTTAAAGACCATTCTGGGAAAATAGACATGAATAGACATTAATTTTATATAACAACAATAGTAAATGAAATTAAAAGTAATTATACACCCTGACTAACTGGGGTTTATTCTAGGGATGCAAGTCGGTTTAATATGTGAAAATCAGTCAATGGAATCCACCATATTAACAGGTTTAAGACAGGAGGAAAATCATATGGTTGTATGAATCAATTCAGGAAAAGCACTTGACAAAATCCAACACCCATTCATGATGAAAACTATCAGAAAAATAGGAATAAAAGGGAACTTCTTCAAACTAGTAAAGAATGCAATATAATTTGCATCAGTAAATCAGACTTAATGGTGACTGATGTTTTTTCACTAACATTGAGAGTAAGGTCATAATTGCTATTCAACATAGAACTGGAAATTCTAGCCAGTGCAGTAATGAAGAAAAGGAACTAAATGCATACAGATTGAAAGGGAAGTAATAAAACTGTGCCTATTTGCATATTACATGATGTCCGCATAGAAATCCTAAGGAATCTACAGAACAACTCCTACAACTATTGAGTTCACTGCTACTACAAGATCAACATACAAAAATCAGTTGTATTTATATACACTATCAATTAACATGTGGAAACTAAAATTAAATAAATACTACTTACAATCACTAAAGAGACGAAATACTTAGGTATAAGTCTAACAAAACACATATAGGATTTATGTGCTTAAAAATACCAAAGAAATCAAAGATCTAAATAAGTGGAGAGATATTTCATGTTCATGAATAGGAAGACTCAATATAGTAATGATGTCAATTCTCCCCAAATTGATATACAAATTTAATATAATTCTTATTAAAATCCAAACAAGGTTTTTTGAAGATGACAAGATTATTTGAAAATATGTATGGGAGAGGTACCTGGGTGGCTCAGTTGGTTAAGTGTCTGACTCTTGGTTTCGGCTCAGGTCATGATCTCAGGGTCGTGGGATCAAGCCCCTCATTGGGCTCCGTGCTGAATGGGGAGTCTGCTTGAGGATTCTCTCCCTCTGTTTCTGCCCCTCCCCCCTCTAAAATAAATAAATCTTTAAAAAAAGATATGAAGAGACACTGCACCAAAGAAGATACACAAATGGCACATAAGCACATTAAAAATGTTCCACACCACTAGCCGTTAGCTAAATGCAGATGAAGAAATGAAGAACAAGGTGAGAGAACACTATACACCCATTAGAACAGCTTAAAAAATGATGACAAGGATGCAGGGAAGGGGATGCAGAGAGAGTGGATCTCTCCTACATTGCTGGTAAAATTGTACAGCCATCTGGAAAATGATTTGCTAGTTTCTTACAAAACCAAATATACAATTGCACTCCTGGGCTTTCCAGAGAAATGAAGACTCATGTCCACATTAACACCTGTACACAATTGTTCATTTCAGCTTTACTTGTAAGAGTCAAAACTGGAAACAGCCAAAATGAATTCATAGGAATTCACTCATCTGTAACACGAGTACTACTTAGCAAAAAAAAAAAAAAAAAAAGGAACAAACAATTGATATGCAACAACTTAGATCTCAAGGGCGTTATCTTGAGTGAAAAAAGCCAATCCTAGAAAGTCACATACTTTATGATTTTAAGGGGTTTGGCATTCTTGAAAAGACAAAATTATAGAGATGGAAAACAGATTGAAAGTTGCATGGGTTAGAAATGGTGGGGAAGACAGTGGAGAGAAGTAGGTGTGACTACGAAGGGGTAGCATGAGGGAGGTCTCTGTGGTGATGGAATAATAGTTCTGTACCTTGATTGTTGTGGTGGTGACATCAATCTACACATGTAATAAAATGAAACAGGACTATACTCACACATTGCACCAATGTCAAATTCCTGGCTTTGACCTTGTACTATAATTATTCAAAATGTAACCACTGAGGAAACTAGGTGCAGAATATGTTGGTCCTCTCTCTCCTATCTTTATACCTTCCTGTGAATCTATAAATACTTCAAAATTAAAGTTAAGAAAAGGAGGTTGCTTTGGTTGTGGTATGAAGAGACTAAGGGAAGAAATGGTAGAATGGTTTTGGGCTCAGGGAAATGACAAGCAACCATTGGGAAGCTTCCTATAGTCATCGCTCTGATGAGGCTAGTAGTGAGCGAAATGGAGAAAAGTGAACAGATATGAGAGATTTTTAGGTCATAAGATGGAAAGTTTTCCTTTGGTGTTGTACATAGGATGAAGGACAGGACATTGTCAATAATAACATTCAGGTTTCTGGACAACACAATTGCCATGATGGTGGTGCTATTCAGTGAACGAGGAAATGGCAAGAAGAACAGGATAAGGGTGCAGGGGTTTGGATGTGGAGATTCACTTAGTTTTAGACTCACTGAAATTTGAGTGCTTTTGAGAGCAAGAACTGTTGACAGTCAGAAACTCAGAGTTGAGTATATGGGAATCCAGAACATAGGATATTTAAAGCCACATTGAATGAGATTACTTTAGGAAAGTACAGCAAGTAGAAGAGTGAAGACCTACTAGTCCTACCTAGGATCTAGTTTTGAGAAATTCCAACATTTAACAGGTTGGGTAGAGAAGTACAAGCAGACAAAGGATACTGAGGAGGAGTTGCCAGAGAAACAGGAGAAAAACCAGGAGGAGATAGTATCAGGGAACCTGAGGACAGAACGTCTTTCAGAAAGAGAACGACTCATAGTACCCGATGGTCTGGGAAGTTCTGGTAGATTAGAACATATGTCCCTTGGGTTCATGACATAGAGGTGGCCTTATTGAGTGTCTCTTTCCTTCCCCAAGCATGGTGGAGTTGACTAAGGAGGCAGTGGAAGGGAAGACAATGGATATGGCAAAGTATATATAATTTTTCCTGAAGTTTGGCTGTGAAGGGACAGAGAGAGCCATGGAGGGAGGTTTTCATTTGTTGTGGTTAGCTGGTTTCAGAGACATGTCAATGGAGGAGGATTGAAAATACACACAAGTGATAGAACAGGGGCGGAGCAAGATGGCGGAGGAGTAGGAGACCTGGATTTCGTCTCCTCTCAGGAATTCAGCTGGATAGGGATCAAACCAATCTGAACACCTATGAACTCAACAGGAGATCGAAGAAAAGAAGAGCAACAACTCTCATCAGAAAAGCGACCACTTTCTGGAAGGTAGGATGTGCGGAGAAGTGAATCCGAGGTGATATTCGGGAGGATAGACGGTGGGGGAGGGGCCTCCGGCGGCCGCTTCTGGCAAGTGATAGAGCCGCGGAGCACAAAATTGGAACTTTTAAAAGTCTGCTCCACTGAGGGACGTCACTCTGGTGGCTAAGCGGGGGGTGGAACCCTCCAGGACAGTGTGGTCTCAGGACCCTCGGGATCACAGAAAGACCGGGGTGCCTGAGTGTGGCAGAGCTCCCAGGTATCGGAGCAGGGAAGCCGGCTGCAGAGGCGGAGCCCAGGCGCGGGCTCTCAGCTCGGGGTTGCCATAAACCGTGATCCGCGGCACAGTCGGGCCACTGCTCCTCCAGCAGGGACCCAACAAGCGGCAGATCCGGGGAGACTCACCTTCCTCCCCCGGGAGGAGCCGCGCGGGAGTGCACCGCAGGGATCTGCTGGGTTTGGAGACTCCACATGGGGTCAGGTGCCAGAGATAGAGACGCGCGGTCACAGGCCGGGTGAGCATGGAGTGCGGCCAGAGACCGGGGAGACGGGAGTGACTGACAGCTTTTCTCTGGGGGCGCACTGAGGAGCAGGGCCCCAAGTTCTCGGCTCCTCCGGGGCAGAGATTGGGAGGCCGCCATTTTCACTCTCCGCCTCCAAAACTGTACGGAAAGCTCACAGGGAACAAAAGCTCCGGAGAGCAAACCCGAGCAGATTACTTAGCCGGGAGGGGGCAAGGGCAGGGCAATTCCGCCCCCGGCAAAGACATTTGGAAACCACGGCAACAGGCCCCTCCCCAGAAGATCAGTGAGAACAGCCAACCAAGACCAAGTTTACCGATCAATGAGAACGGTAGAACTCCAGCGCTAGGGGAATACTGCACATAGAATTCATGGCTTTTCTCCATGATTCTTTAGTCTTTCAAAGTTAATTTTTTTTAACTGTTTTTTTTTTTGAATTTTTCTTTTTCCCTTTTTCAACCAACATCTTATCAATCCCTTTTTTTAAAAAAACATTTTTATTTTTCATTTTTAGAGTCATATTCTACCCCTTCATAGTAGTTACCCGTATTTTTGGCATATATATATAAGTTGTTCTCTCTTTAAAATTTTGAGATAGTTTCTTCTAACAGATTAAAATATACCCTAAATCTCTAGTATATGGTTTTTTCTACTCCCCTGCCTGATCACATTCTCTCCCTTTTCTTTTTCTTTTTTTTTTAAATCCTCTTCTTTCTTTTTTCAAACAACTTCTTATCAATTCCTTTTATAAAATTTTTTATAATTTCCATCTTTACAGTCATATTCCATCCCTTCATCATATCAACCCTTATTTTTTTACATATATAAGTTTTTCTTTCTTTAAAATTTTGGGAGGCCCTTTCTTCTAACAGACCAAAATATACCCCAAATCTAGTGTGTGGCACTGATCTATATACCAGCCTGATCATATTTGATCACATTCTGGTTTTTGTTGTTGTTGTTGTTTTGTTTTGTTTGTTTTTATCTTTATCTTTTTCTTTTTTTTTTCTTTTTCTTTTTTCTCTCTTTCCGTTTCTTTTTCCACTGCTTCAGGTCTTTTCTGATTTGTTTAGAGTATATTTTCTGGGGATGTGGTTACTCTGCTAGCATTTTGTTCTCTCATTAATCTATTCTCCTCTGCACAAAATGACAAGACGGAAAAAATCACCTCAACAAAAAGAACAAGAGGTAGTACCGACTGCCAGGGACCTACTCAATACAGACATTAGTACGATGTCAGATCTAGAGTTCAGAATCATCACTTTAAAGATACTAGCTGGGCTTGAAAAAAAATACGGAAGTTATTAGAGAAACCCTTTCTGGAGAAGTAAAAGAGCTAAAATCTAACCAAGTAGAAATCAAAAAGGCTATTAATGAGGTGCAATCAAAAATGGGGGCGCTAACTGCTAGGATAAATGAGGCAGAAGAAAGAATCAGTAATATAGAAGACCAAATGATGGAAAATAAAGAAGCTGAGAAAAAGAGAGATAAACAACTACTGGATCACGAGGGCAGAATTCGAGAGATAAGCGATACCATAAGACGAAACAACATTAGAATAATTGGGATCCCAGAAGAAGAAGAAAGAGAGAGAGGGGCAGAAGGTATAATGGAGCAAATTATAGCAGAGAACTTCCCTAATTTGGGGAAGGAAACAGGCATCAAAATCCAGGAAGCACAGAGAACTCCCCTCAAAATCAATAAAAATAGGTCAACACCCCGACATCTAATAGTAAAACTTATGAGTCTCAGAGACAAAGAGAAAATCCTGAAAGCAGCTCGGGAGAAGAGATCTGTAACCTACAATGGTAGAAACATTATATTGGCAACAGACCTATCCACAGAGACCTGGCAGGCCAGAAAGGACTGGCAGGATATATTCAGAGCACTAAATGAGAAAAATATGCAGCCAAGAATACTCTATCCAGCTAGGCTGTCATTGAAAATTGAAGGAGAGATAAAAAGCTTCCAGGACAAACAAAAACTAAAGGAATTTGCAAACACAAAACCAGCCCTACAAGAAATCTTGAAAGGGGTCCTCTAAGCAAAGAGAGACCCTAAAAGCAACATAGACCAGAAAGGAACACAGACAATATACCATAACAGTCACCTTACAGGCAAT
Source organism: Neomonachus schauinslandi (assembly GCF_002201575.2). Lineage (NCBI taxonomy): Eukaryota > Metazoa > Chordata > Mammalia > Carnivora > Phocidae > Neomonachus > Neomonachus schauinslandi. The sequence continues at coordinate 3,831 of NW_025408870.1, read as the reverse complement.
ACAATGGCACTAAATTCCTATCTTTCAATAGTTACCCTGAATGTAAATGGGCTAAATGCCCCAATCAAAAGACACAGGCTATCAGACTGGATTAAAAAACAAGACCCATCGATATGCTGTCTGCAAGAGACTCATTTTAGACCCAAAGACACCCCCAGATTGAAAGTGAGGGGGTGGAAAACCATTTACCATGCTAATGGACACCAAAAGAAAGCTGGGGTGGCAATCCTTATATCAGACAAATTACATTTTAAACCAAAGACTGTAATAAGAGATGAGGAAGGACATTATATCCTACTTAAAGGGTCTATCCAACAAGAAGATCTAACAATTGTAAATATCTATGCCCCTAACATGGGAGCAGCCAATTATATAAGGCAATTAATAACAAAAGCAAAGAAACACATTGACAACAACACAATAATAGTGGGGGACTTTAACACCCCCCTCACTGAAATGGACAGATTGTCTAAGCAAAAGATCAACAAGGAAATAAAGACTTTAAATGACACACTGGACCAAATGGACTTCACAGACATATTCAGAACATTCCATCCCAAAGCAACGGAATACACATTCTTCTCTAGTCCCCATGGAACATTCTCCAGAATAGATCACATCCTAGGTCATAAATCAGGTCTCAACCGGTACCAAAAGATTGGAATCATTCCCTGCCTATTTTCAGACCACAATGCTTTGAAACTAGAGCTCAATCACAAGACAAAAGTCAAAAAGAACTCAAATACATGGAGGCTAAAGAGCATCCTACTGAAGAACGAATGGGTCAACCAGGAAATTAAAGAAGAATTAAAAAAATACATGGAAACCAATGAAAATGAAAACACAACTATTCAAAATCTTTGGGATGCAGCAAAGGCAGTCCTAAGAGGAAAGTATATAGCAATACAAGCCTTTCTCAAGAAGCAAGAAAGGTCTCAAGTATACAACCTAACCCTACACCTAAAGGAGCTGGAGAAAGAACAGCAAATAAAGCCTAAACCCAGCAGGAGAAGAGAAATAATCAAGATCAGAGCAGAAATCAATGAAATAGAAACTAAAAGAACAGTAGAACAGATCAACGAAACTAGGAGCTGGTTCTTTGAAAGAATTAACAAGATTGATAAACCCCTGGCCAGACTTATCAAAAAGAGAAGAGAAATGACCCACATCAACAAAATCATGAATGAAAGAGGAGAGATCACAACCAACACCAAAGAAATACAAACAATTATAAGAACATATTATGAGCAACTCTATGCCAGCAAATTAAATAACCTGGAAGAAATGGATGCATTTCTAGAGATGTACCAACTACCAAAACTGAACCAGGATGAAATAGAAAACCTGAACAGACCTATAACCACTAAGGAAATTGAAGCAGTCATCAAAAATCTCCCAAAAAACAAAAGCCCAGGGCCAGATGGCTTCCCAGGGGAATTCTACCAAACATTTCAAGAAGAATTAATACCTATTCTTCTGAAACTGTTCCAAAAAATAGAAATGGAAGGAAAACTTCCCAACTCATTTTATGAGGCCAGCATTACCTTGATCCCAAAACCAGACAAAGACCCCATCAAAAAGGAGAATTACAGACCAATATCCCTGATGAACATGGATGCAAAAATTCTCACCAAAATACTAGCCAATAGGATCCAACAGTACATTAAAAGGATTATTCACCATGACCAAGTGGGATTTATCCCTGGGCTGCAAGGTTGGTTCAACATCCGCAAATCAATCAATGTGATACAATACATTAACAAAAGAAAGAACAAGAATCATATGATCCTCTCAATAGATGCAGAAAAAGCATTTGACAAAGTACAGCATCCTTTCTTGATCAAAACTCTTCAGAGTATAGGCATAGAGGGTACATACCTCAATATCATAAAAGCCATCTATGAAAAACCTACAGCAAATATCATTCTCAATGGGGAAAAACTGAGAGCTTTCCCCCTAAGGTCAGCAACGCGGCAGGGATGTCCACTATCACCACTGCTATTCAACATAGTATTGGAAGTCCTAGCCACAGCAATCAGACAACAAAAAGAAATCAAAGGCATCCAAATTGGCAAGGAAGAAGTCAAACTCTCACTCTTTGCAGATGATATGATACTTTATGTGGAAAACCCAAAAGACTCCACCCCAAAACTGCTAGAACTCATACAGGAATTCAGTAAAGTGGCAGGATATAAAATCAATGCACAGAAGTCAGTGGCATTCCTATACACCAACAACAAGACAGAAGAAAGAGAAATTAAGGAGTCGATCCCATTTACAATTGCACCCAAAACCATAAGATACCTAGGAATAAATCTAACCAAAGAGACAAAGGATCTGTACTCAGAAAACTATAAAATACTCATGAAAGAAATTGAGGAAGACACAAAGAAATGGAAAAACATTCCATGCTCATGGATTAGAAGAACAAATATTGTGAAGATGTCAATGCTACCTAGAGCAATCTACACATTCAATGCAATCCCCATCAAAATACCATCCACTTTTTTCAAAGAAATGGAACAAATAATCCTAAAATTTGTATGGAACCAGAAAAGACCCCGCATAGCCAGAGGAATGTTGAAAAAGAAAAGCAAAGCCGGCGGCATCACAATTCCGGACTTCCAGCTCTATTACAAAGCTGTCATCATCAAGACAGCATGGTACTGGCACAAAAACAGACACATAGATCAATGGAACAGAATAGAGAGCCCAGAAATGGACCCTCAACTCTATGGTCAACTCATCTTTGACAAAGCAGGAAAGAATGTCCAATGGAACAAAGACAGTCTCTTCAACAAATGGTGTTGGGAAAATTGGATAGCCACATGCAGAAGAATGAAACTGGACCATTTCCTTACACCACACACAAAAATAGACTCCAAATGGTTGAAAGACCTCAATGTGAGACAGGAGTCCATCAAAATCCTAAAGGAGAACACAGGCAGCAACCTCTTTGACCTCAGCCGAAGCAACTTCTTCCTAGAAACATCGCCAAAGGCAAGGGAGGCAAGGGCAAAAATGAACTATTGGGACTTCATCAAGATAAAAAGCTTTTGCAAAGCAAAGGAAACAGTCAACAAAACCAAAAGACAACCGACAGAATGGGAGAAGATATTTGCAAATGACATATCCGATAAAGGGCTAGTATCCAAAATCTATAAAGAACTCATCAAACTCAACACCCAAAGAACAAAGAATCCAATCAAGAAATGGGCAGAAGACATGAACAGACATTTTTCCAAAGAAGACATCCAAATGGCCAACAGACACATGAAAAAGTGCTCAACATCGCTCGGCATCAGGGAAATCCAAATCAAAACCTCAATGAGATACCACCTCCCACCAGTCAGAATGGCTAAAATTAACAAGTCAGGAAATGACAGATGTTGGCGGGGATGCGGAGAAAGGGGAACCCTCCTACACTGTTGGTGGGAATGCAAGCTGGTGCAGCCACTCTGGAAAACAGTATGGAGGTTCCTCAAAAAGTTGAAAATAGAGCTACCATATGATCCAGCAATTGCACTACTGCGTATTTACCCCAAAGATACAAAAGTAGGGATCCGAAAGGGTACGTGCACCCCGATGTTTATAGCAGCAATGTCCACCATAGCCAAACTGTGGAAAGAGCCAAGATGTCCATCGACAGATGAATGGATAAAGAAGAGGTGGTATATATATACAATGGAATATTATGCAGCCATCGAAAGGAATGAGATCTTGCCATTTGCAACGATGTGGATGGAACTGGAGGGTATTATGTTGAGCGAAATAAATCAAACAGAGAAAGACATGTATCATATGACCTTACTGATATGAGGAATTCTTAAT
>NW_025408869.1:0-35683 GCF_002201575.2 Neomonachus schauinslandi | reverse complement strand
ATATATATATATATATATATATATATATATATATATATATATATATAAAGTGCTTAGCATAGTGCCTGCCACATAAGAGGTGTTTAGTAAATATCTTTTCTCTCCCTTTACTCCCCTCACCCCAATTATAAGTAACATATTGATAAGCCTACCAAACTCTGATTTAAGGCCATTTGATGCCATTTAGATTATTTCATATCAGAGTTACACTGTCAGTTCATATTTGGTAATCCCTGAGGGGGTCTCATTTTATGAGCCACAGACATTTTCCTGTGCAAGGCAGATGGACCCTGACAATACTCTCCTCTTTATCCGCAATGGCTCCACCAAATTTCATGCAAATGTGTCCCATAACCCTGCAGAGGAACTCATACCATTGCTGGTCACCACCTGAGCACTTCTGGGACAATACCACTGAGGAATCAGTGAGCAAAAACCCTTGAGGCCAACACATTCCTCTTGCTCAAACATAAGTTAAATTTTTTTCAGCACTGGTACAAGTATTATAGATAACTTTGAACAAACATATATTACAAGTTCTACCACTGTTGAAAAATAAGTATTCTAATTTGGTCATTTTGTTCAGAATAAAGAATATTTTATAATATATTTAAGTTTCTAGTTATGCCATATAAAAATAAATATTGTATAAATGATTTACAAGGAAGAAGAACAAGTTGTAACTCAGGCCAAAAATATAGGAAGGATGGCAAAAATTTTACCATCTACTTCAAAAGCAATCACCCAAAAGAAAGAAAAATTCCCACTGGATCTCCTTACTAGTCTCACCATCACCCAACTGGCCCACCTACTTCTCCTCCTGGGATATTATGTCTTCTTTCCCCATCAATCTTGAGATAATGCGATCCTTTAAGTCCCTGGGGATTTGAAAGAGGAAGAACCCGGGAGGGCTCTCTGGCAGTATGAAGTGCAGATGGGAGATCTGGCTAAGCCACTGACCGGGCCCTCACAGTGAACTTGGGTCAACCGCCACACATCTCTTTCCTTGCATTCTGAAATCCTCTCTCTGTCTAGTTTAGCTATGCCTGAATAGAACCCCATGAGTGGAGAAAACTCTATCCTGCTTTGGGACTTTTTGGATACCCTTTGGCCCAGGTAGAATTCAGGATCTCATGGAGCACAATGAGGTGCCCAACCAAGGCCAATCTCACCAATTATAATGAAAGGATATGCAGCTACTTTATGGATGCCAGTTCCATTAAGTTGGGAAAGATCCTCTCCAGCTACCCCTCCCCCTATGCAACAAACTTACGATTGCCTTTTATTTTCTGCACAGAGCAGAGGGAATATGATTCCCACCATTGGGAGAAGAATGTGGGGAAAATTAAATTGGACAACTGCTTACTACTTTTCCAGGGACTCAGTCAGAATCTCCAAGGAAACAGTCCATTCATTTCGGAGTCAAAGTTTTAAAATTCTAAAGCTATAAATAAATTCATGATTATATTTAAACCAGTGGTCCTTTACCTTTCTTTCTCTTAAAGAATACACATCTATGCATGTCCATATAAACATACTGTCTAACATCTCAGAGGGTCCCAGAACCTCCTATGGCTCATGTATGTATTCCAAATTAAGAGCCTCAGATCTCAATAAAAATGCAGAACTATTTCCTGGAGTGAAAAGAAAGGTCTGTGGTATAAAACTCAGGGTCTGTTTTGGGGGCAGGCTGGCTTTGATGAGGTCTTGGACTTGAAATGACTACCCTGAAGCAATGCTTGTTCCTCATGATAGGTGGAAATGCCTGGCTGTGAAGACATCTGTGAGTGTCATGGTTTCGCACGTGTAACTATTGTCAAGCCAACGACTCATGCATGACCATGGACCATGGCGATCCCCATGGATTGCTACTATACATGGCGCCTCGCAGCTGCTATAATGTGAGTCCCAACCACACCCACAAGCAGGACACTATCACTGACATGCAGTGTGGGTGCCCATTTGTCTGATTTATGGGTGATGTTGTGGCAAATGTGGCATCAGTTTCATTTCGGGGGAGTGGCAAGTTACAGATATTTCCTTCACAACAGGAAGTGCAGACCTGAAAGAAAGGAAGAGAAACAGAAGGCTGATGAGAAGCTGGCAGATCTTGGAAGGAGACAAGGATTTTGGAAGGAACGGTCTCCCTCACAGTAAGACTGAAATGACAATTACCTATTCCACAAAAGAGGCACCAACCCTGCATTCAAGGAAGTGGAATGAAATTTCAACTGGAAGCAATGTGGTCAACTTGAAAACCCCCTGGACTAAGCTTCAAGGAACACGAGTTCTGTTTTTGACATCCCACCAGATGGTTATTACAGGGTTCTACAACCTTCTTAGGTCTCAGCTTTTCCATCTGTGAAATAGGGATTATAATACCCTACAATCTCAAAGAAACCCCTTCTGACTATTTGAAGAAGCTGTTCAGAGGGTAAGCTTTCAATTGCCAAATTTCCATAGTGTAAGTGAAGTGGAAACAACCCAACTTAAACTTAACTATTTACTTTCATTAGAACAGTCTATGTAACTACCACCATTCTTGTGGGAGAGTTAAAGTTTGGAGGGTTTTCATTAATGCAATTATTACTGATTTATACTACTTTATTAAGGGACTGTAAGAAAGAGAGAAACCTAAAGGACTGTTGGCTGAAATTATTTTGGGCCATGGCTACACAGAGTACAGATCAGTAGCTTCAGCATCACCTGGGAGTCTCTTAGAAATGCAGAATCTCAAACCTCACCCCAACTTTAGTGAATCAGAATATGCATTTTAACAAGATCCCCAACTGATCCATATGCACAGTAATATTCGAAAAACTCTCTGATGGTCAATATCCTATTGAGTCATTATCCTGCAAGGATTTGAGGCTGGTCACAGTTGACTTGGGCTAGGAAGACATTATAATCTTGAGGAGAGAAACTGAAGGTCAGAAGTGAGCTTGAATTCTCTCTGTCAGACATAATTACCATCTCTGTGACCTGAGCACATGATGTCACTTCTCTGATCTTTAACTTTATCCATGGTGAAGTAGCCACAATAAAGCCTGAGAGCCAGGCTTGCTGGGAGTGTGGCGGGGAGTGAGGTAAAACCCTTGAGTTTACCTTTTATATTTCAAACCAGGAGCTGCAGATCATATTTTAAAATTGAATTCTTAGTGTATTTCACTAAGTGTACACTTAGTGTATTTCAAGTTGCTTGAAAATTGGGTGTCTTCTACTAAATGCCACTAAACATGGCATTGCAGGATTTTGAGAGTAGAAGTTGCCTCCGACCACCAGGAAGGCAGCCTGATGGGGAGAAGCGAGCCAACTCCAAATAAAGGCCAAGGCCTGATATGTAAGATTATATGTGGGGCCAGCTCCGAACAGCCAGCAGGAGATCAGGGGCATTCCCCACTCCAACCACAGTCAGGCTGCCTTTCTCTGGTCCTTTATATTCTCCTTCAAGGCTGCACTTGAAGTTCATTTTACACTCAATGCTTCTGTATCGGCACCAGATGGAGTTTAAGTGGAGTAAACCCACAAGGAGATGGTTCTCTGATCACCTCCTCAAATGATTCAGGAGCCAATGGATGCCTTCCCCAAGTCAGCATTCCAATGAAGACCCGAGCCTCACTTCACAGACAGTTATCAAAGCTAACCTGCTGTGGCCATTCTCGGCCGAATGAATTGTTGCTACATCTGCAATGCTTTACCATTGAGGACATAGCTGGTCCCTCATTCCTCTTCCTTCTGGTGGCTTTATTACTTTCTTCTGAGTAAAGAAAGGGCTTACAATAACTTTCAATACCCTCTTGGTGTTGTGTTTACATAATTTATACTGGTTTTCCTATGCTCTGGTCTAAATTTATCCTCTTGGAGCAAACCGGAAAGGAGAATCTTCACATAATGGTATTTTAAAGACAGTCAAAAGCCAGGCTACTTTGGGGAGTGAGAATTTGCTCATGAGCTCTGGCACGCATCTGCAGTGGAGGAAGGCTGACTATGCTGTACCCGTCACTTGCTTTGTTGCCCAGACCTTGTGGCCTTCATGCTCAGAATCTCTGCAGCCAGTCGACAAGCACTCCTCCAGTGGAACGCAGCGTTTGGTGACAGAGATGCTGTTTCCCGTGACTTCCATTGTATGCTGAGTGTAGCAGTATCTGGTCTCTGTCAACAGAGAAAATATGTTTCAGTTGAGATGGGAAATGTTAGCCCAACCTGCCCGGAAGGGAAACAACAGGAGTGTCAACACTACAAGTCCTGAAGAGATTTAACAGCACATGAGATGTACACTGTGTTGAGTTTATGTCCAATCCCAAAGAAGTCCTTGGAGAGATGCACTTCACCGCAGTAGGAGGAGAGCGTTCTGAAGAATACTGGTCTCTCTGCCTGTCGTCATCCCCAGAAACCAAGATATAATGGTATCATTCTTTGCCTTTCAAAAAAATTTTGCCACTGTATTGGTTTTTATTTTTAGGGGACGAGAGGTTTGGAGGGATGATTAGGATGTGAGAATCAGCAATTTTCAGGAAGACAAAGGGGTGAAAAAGTTCAAAGAATACAGGTTAAAAAAGAAAAGAAGTTAGGCAGGTAACAGTGGTTTTCAAGGAGTTAAAAGACTAGTAGATGCTGGAGTGTGTGTGTGTGTGTGTGTGTGTGTTTTGGAAACAGCTATTCCCTTGTAAGGGCTGAACAATTAAAAATAGATTCATTTTATCTTCAGAAAATGACTTTATCCAAAAGAAAGAACTTCTTGACAATGAGCATAGTTGGATCCTAGAATTTAACCCAGGTGAAGGTGTTGCAAAACTGAGGAGCATCATTTCTCCCTAGTATGATTTCTAGGATGGCAGATGTAGACGGACCATGACATAAGTTTCTAAACATCCCTTAAAGTCTTAGGAATCCAAAAACTTAAGATTTCTTCCAAACTACCATGGAGAATTTTTCTACTTCTAATTTAAAGACTAAAGAAAAATGGCTTTGTCAAAGTAATTCTTTAAGGCCTCTAGGCAGTGTTCAGCTTTCTAAGCCTGGGATTTAGGAGAATGTTCCTGCTCCACTTTCAGATTGAAACAGAAAATGAATAATTCTTAAGAAATGTCACCGAGCTGTTTTTCACCCATATCTTGGACTCAATTTTGCATGCTTTATACATTTTGGATATTTAGTGGCTAATATAGAATTATGACCTTCTATGATATTATTTATTAGGCAATAAAAATTCCCCCACCATATTCTGTTACAATTTTGGCAGCTTTTAACCAAGGTACTAAAGTCCAAAGAAGGAAGCTTAAGAATTTCAGGCCCTGAGAATGAGCCAATACAGACCACACTGACACATCTTGGGAATCATAAAATTCAGGATTTTTAACAATCTCCCTAAACAGGAACCTGAGTGGCCTCTGATTGAATCTTACCAAGGACAGAGATTTCCCTAATAATTATACCACTGGGGGGTGTACCTGGGCTGAGTTTGATCAATGCCCTCCCCCAAATGCTTTCCCCACACTGCACCCTGACCAGAATTTTGTCAGTGGGAATCAGGTCAAGACAGCCCTAGCTAGCTCAGGGTCCTGGAGAGCTCTTTGGAAGTGAAGTAAGTAAGGCCACCCTATGAGCTCACAGGAAAAGTTGAAAGTTTTGCACCTGGCAATGATCCTCCCCAAGTCCTAAAATATTTTAAAGTTGGAGTGATTGTTTTTCCGGTGCAGAGGAGGTAGAAGATCTCTGATTTTTTAAGCCTGTGACAGGTTTTAACACATGGAGACCGGTAGCCTGAGAAATTTACCACGTTTCCCAAAGAGGACTGGTTTACTTCTTTGGTATCAGACTTGGACATTTATGGTCATGATAGGTACACCTTTCCCACCCCATCCCACCTTCAGATGTTCAAGAAAGCAATAAAGACAGGAATGCTCTTATCTCCTGTCTCCTCTTCATGCAGACAACCAGGAGTAGCTGCCAGAGGTTTTATTGCTCCAAAGGTAAATCTGAGTAGGTAAGATCATACATTTATGGAATAAGTAAACCATTACATGGTTTCAGTTTTAGAAATTGGGTTTGTCCCCCAAGTATTAAATTCTCTTGTCTTAAGTAAGCCTCGAATAACAATTGGTGAACTTGATATAACTATTTTTTGTTCTTACTTTTGTGTCCATAATAAACTCTCTTTTAATTTATTAATTGGAAATTTATTCCACTGTAAAGATAACAACTAATGAGCTTTTTTTTTTTTTTTTTTTCAGGGAAAATATGCGAAAGCCCAGTACCTAATACACTAATTCTTGCCATCCTGGGGAGAGAAAAATGATCAGCGATGAGGCTAGATAAAAAATATTCTTATACTCACCAAATCTAACCCATGAAACAAAGATATTTTGAGAACACCCCATTACTTCCAGCAGCAGCTATCCTAGATCTGAAGCGTTAATCCATTCCACTTCTTATCTTACAGAACCCCTAGGTGAGTTATGAAATGTTAACGTAAAAAAAAAGGTTCTACAGTTAAATAAGTTTTGGAAATATTCAAATAAAGTTGAACAGGTTTCTTTAGGACACAACTTAGGAGAGCCTTGAATGTGTATTGTGATCTCCAAGGCGGGTTGGGGGCAGGCAGGTAGCATTTCCCAAGCAGGATGAGGTGGACCACATGTGGCTTATCACTGGGCTGTAGAATTGATAAAAAAGGAGTTTCAGCCACAAAGCATTACGCTCCATGCATTCTGAATAATCCTTGGGTTAGTAGTGAGGTTATATGAGAATCAAGCCTGCTGATAACTTCACACTAAAAGGATTTCAAAGGCTTTTATCTAAAAGATAAAAGATGGATTTGAATTTCTACCAAGTTAGTTTTGGCCTCTAAAATCTCATATTCTGCAACTGCATGGTATTCCCAGAGGTGATGAAACAAAAGTCTTTTACTGTAAGACTCACAGGCATGCAACTGAAAGCAGAACTGGGTATAAGAGAGCTTAATCAACTAGTGGAAAACACAAAATACATAATTTTTCATGAAATACACACACACACACACACAGAAATTTCATAACCTAGTTCTGAAATTTAAAAAAAAGGTTCAAAGCTAAAATATAAATTTCCATTTACCCACCAATATTCAGTTTCTAATAATGGAAGCTGTATTTAAACAAAATATACACCAAATGATTTGACTTAAAAATGACCCAACTTCCTGGTAAAGGCTTCCTCACCACTCAGTTATTCCCTTTGGGTCCACAAGTTTTGTTTTTTTTACAAACATCTATAATGATTAAAGTGATGCTAGAGAACCATTCACCATGTGTTAGAAAATTAATGGGAGGAATATAGCTTTAATCATAGTATTATAAATTATATTGAAAAAATAAGTCTAGTGGCAGCTGCTGGCAGAGTCCCAGCCTGATTCTTGACTGTGCCCTCACCCTTCACATCCGGCTCTGCTCCTTCCAGGTCCTCCTCTGCAATGACTCTTTGCCTAAGTGTCCAGCTGGATGCCCTTCGCCCATGTCTGACCCCAAAGGATGTCTTTGCAGCTCTGGGATCTACTATATATAACGTCCTCTGCATGATTCTCCTGGGCTTCGGAGTTTTGTCTTCTAGATTTTCTCCTGCATTTCTGGTCTCTTCCTACACTTTCCTTCACTTAAATGTTGATATTCTCCCACGTTCTGTTCTTGAACCTCTTCTCAAGTGACTTCATTCAACCTCCGATGACCTTATCTTCAGTCTGATACTCTCTCCCAAACTATAGAACAAATCTGCAGCTATCTCCTGGACATTGCCAGCAGCACCTCACACCTCATGTAGCTCAAACAAATCAAATTCCCCCCATCTGTTTATCTTCCTGTGTTTATCTTAGGAAGGGACATCCTGAGATGTGGCACCTCCAACTTGGACTAGGACATTCAGAATCAGCTCAGATTTCTCTTTCCAAGCTGGGTGTCTCCAGGTCCCCTGAAATGTCTCCATTATCCATCTAATCTTTCTGTTCCATTTTCCATTTTCCATTTTCCATTTTCCCAGTGTAGGACCTCATCATTTCCTGTCTTCTTTGTCTCTGACTTCTCTCCTTTCCAATGCAGGTGCCAACAACCACCAGATATGTTACTGAAACCAAGGTCAGGTCATGCCTCTCACTGTCTATGAGAGCCTGAGTGAACCCTACCTGTTAAGAAGCCCTGGATGCATACTGCTAGGTTTAGTTAGCCTATTGGAGTGGCCAGTAGGTGGTCCATTGCTTTCTCCCTGCTCCTAAAGTTGTGTGTCAGGAGTGTAAGAGTAGCTTTGCTTCCCTGCTAAAGGAACCCCTTACATTTATAACTCACATCTTGAAACTCAGCACTTATTATTATTCAATGTTCCCCCTTGATCTAGGACCAGACTACCTCATCATTGCTAGCTGAATACCTTGAGACACCACATTACATCTTTTGACCATTCTTCACAACAAAAAGTTCCCCCATCTTCTGCTCCTGGAAACCTGTTCAAGGTTCAATCTAAATGTGATGAATTCTGTGAAACCTTCCTTGAATTTCTCCCAACCAGGTTCACAGCCCTTCTTAGTTTCCTCATTTGGTATGTCTGGCTTTCCTTCTAAGTCAGAGTTTCTCAACATTAACACAATTGACATATATACATATATATATGTATATATGTATGTATATATATTTTACTGATTGATTTTTTTAATTAGTGTTTTTATTATTTTGAGATAATTGTAGATTCACATGAGCTTGTAAGAAATAATACAGAGGGATCTCATGTACTCTTCACCCACTTTTCCCCAAATGGCAACATATTGCAAAACTATGGTATAGTATCACAATCAGGATATTGACATTGCAGTCAAGATACAGAGCATTTCTATCTCCACAAGGATCACTCATGTCAACTTCTTATTCTCACATCCTCATCCCACCTTCCCCCAACCCCTCCTTAATCCTTGGTAACTACTAATCTGTGCTTCATTTCTATAATTTTGTCATTTTAAGGATGTTATATAAATGGACTCATACAGCATGTAAACTTTTGAGGTTAGGCATTTTTACTCAGCCTTATTCATTTGAAAGTTATCTAGATTGTTGTATCAACAGTTTGCTAACTTTTAATCCTGAGTAGTATTCCGTGCTATGGGTTTACCAAGGTTGGTTTAACCATTCACCCATTGAAAGGGTATCTAGGTTAGGGATATTATTAATAAAGCTGCAATCAACACTTGTATAAAGGCTTTTGTGTGAACACAGGTTTGCATTTCTCTGGGATAAATGCTCAGAGGTGGAATTACTAGGTATACGGTAATGCCTGTTTAATTGTTTAAGGAACTGCCATACTGTTTTCAAGAGTAGCTGTGCCATTTTATACTCCCACCAACAATATATACATGATCTAGTTTCTCTTAATTATTACTGGTATTTGATGGTGTTGCTTTTTTTTTTTTTAATTTTAGCCATTCTGATAGATGTATAGTGATATATCATGTTTCTAATTTGCATTTTCCTAATGGCTAATGATGTTGAACATGTGCTTATTTGCCATCTATTTATCTTTCTTGGTGAAATATCTATTCATGTTTTTTGTCCTTTTCTTTTTTTTTCCCTCTGTGTCCCGTTTTTTTATGGTTTTGCAGCAGAATTTGTTCTTTTCTTATTTTGTTTTTTACTATTGTGTTTTGAGAATTCTTTATATATTTTAGATACTAGTCTTTTGTCAGATATTTGATTAGCAAATATTTTATGTCAGTTTGTTGTTTGTCTTTTCATCCTCTTTACAGGGTCTTATGTAGAACAGAAGTTTTTAATTTTGATAAAGTCCAATTTATCATTTTTTCCTTTTACAGATCATGCTTTTTTTTATTAAGTCTAAGAACTCTTTGCCTACCCATAGATTTCAAAGATTTTATCCTCTGTTTTTTTCCTAAATGTTATACAGTTTTATATTTGGCATTTAAGTCTATGATTAATTTTGAATTAACTTTTGTAAAAGGTGTAATACTTAGGTTGAGGTTCATTTTTTGCCCATGGATGTCCAAATGCTCCAGCACATTTGTTGAAAAGGCTCTTTCCTCTAGTAAATTGGATTTTGCATCCTTGTCAAAAATAAGTTGGACATATTTTTCAGAGTCTTTTTCTGAGATCTCTATTATGTTCTATTGATCTATGGTCTATCCCTCTGACAATATCACTGTCTTGAATACTGTAACCATATGAGAAATCTTGAAAGAGGGTAGATTGGTTCCTCCCACTTTATTCCTTTTTCAAAATTATTTCAGCTATTCTAGTTTCTTTTTTATTAATATTTTTTATTATGTTATGTTAATTACCATACATTACATCATTAGTTTTTGATGTAGTGTTCCATGATTCATTGTTTGTGTATAACACCCAGTACTCCATTCAGTACGTGCCCTCTTTAATACCCATCACCAGGCTAACCCATCCCCCCACCCCCCTCCCCTCTAGAACCCTCAGTTTGTTTCTCAGAGTCCATAGTCTCATGGTTCGTCTCCCCCTCCTATTTCTCCAATTTCCCCCCCTCCATTCTTCCCCTTCTGCTATCTTTTTGTTGTTGTTGTTGTTAAAATATAATGTATTATTTGTTTCAGAGGTACAGGTCTGTGATTCAACAGTCTTACACGATTCACGGCGCTCACCATAGCACATACCCTCCCCAACGCCTATCACCCAGCCACCCAGCTATTCTAGTTTCTTACCTTTCCATATAAATTGTATAATAATCTTGTCTATAACTACAAGAAATTTTGCTAGAATTTTGATAGGAATTGTGTAAAACCTGCATATAAATTTGGAGAATTGACATTTTTACTATGTTGAGTTTTCAATTCATGAACATGGAAGTCTCCATTTACTTAAATTTTCTCTGAATTCTTTCATTAGCATTTATGATTTTAGCATACAAGTCTTGTATATGTTTTATTAGATTTACCTTGAAGTATTTAATTTTTTGAACAATTGTAAATGGTATTATATTTTTAAATTCAATGGTCACATGTTAATTGATAGTATATATAAGTACATTTGAATTTTGTATGTTAATCTTACTATCTTGTGACCTTGCTGAACTTATTAGTTGTAGGAGTTTTGTGTAGATTTGTTGGGATTTTCTCCTTAGAAAATCGTGTCATCTGTGACATGGGACAGTTTTATTTCTTCCTTTCCGATCTGTATGCCTTTTATTTCCTTGCTTTATTGCACTGGGTAGAACTTTCGCATGAAGTTGGATAAGAATGGTGAAAGTGACATCCTTGCCTAGATCTTGATCTTACCAGGAAAGTATTTTGTCTTTCACTAGTAAGTATAATATTTGCTAGGTTTTTTAAAATAAATATTCTTTATCAAGTTGAGGAAGTTTCTTGCATGAGGTTTTGCTGAAAGTTTTTGATCATGAATGGTGCTGAATTTTGTGAAATGCTTTTTCTGCCTCAGTTGATATTAACACGTGATTTTATTGTCTTTAGCCTGTTAATATAGTGGATTATACTGATTGATTTTCAAATATTGAACTAGTCCTGCATCCCTGAAATATATAGCCACTTGGTCAGGCTTATTTTTAAATATTGCTAAATTCTATTTGTTTAATATTATATTAAAGATGTTTGTGACTATATTCATAAGGAATATTAGACTGCAGGTTTTTGTTGTTGTTATTGTTTTTGGTACTTAGTCTGGTTTTAGATTCAGGGTAATTATAGATTCTAGATAAATTGCACAACAAAGTAACTTAGATTAGGTGGCTTAAAGAGCAGAATTTATTTTTTCACAATTCTGGAGGCTGAAAGTCCAAGTTCAAGGTGTCAGCAGGGTTGAATTCTTCTGAAGCCTCTCTCCTTGTCTCACAGATGGGCAACTTCTCCCTGTATCTTTACATGGTCTTTCCTCTAGTGTGTCTATGTCCTAATCTCCTTTTCATAAGTGAACCTGAATTACCACTTTAAGGACCTTATCTTCAAATATAATCACATTCAGAAGTACTGGGGGTTAGGGCTTCACATGTGAATTTTGGGGGGACACATTTGAGCCTATTACAGGATCCTTGGTGGTAGAGATAGTAACCCAAAACAGCCATGTAAGAAGCCTCTGGGCTGTCAAAAAAAATTGATTTCTTAATCAGGGTGCTGCTTCCA
Organism: Neomonachus schauinslandi; assembly: GCF_002201575.2. Classification (NCBI taxonomy): domain Eukaryota; kingdom Metazoa; phylum Chordata; class Mammalia; order Carnivora; family Phocidae; genus Neomonachus; species Neomonachus schauinslandi. The sequence goes on along the minus strand of NW_025408869.1, from coordinate 23,559 downwards.
TAATATGTTCAATTTGTGAAAATTCATCGTGCTGTTCACTATTCTGTGTATGTCACACCTCAATTATAAGTTCAGTAAAATGGAAAGTGAAAGAAAAAAGAATCCAAGATAAAAGAAAATAGACTTATGAGAAGAACAAGCTACAAACTGAGTTGCAGATAAGCTCAATTATTTAAAGTGTACTCCAATTAGGAATTATCACATGGTTTCTGGTATCCAGGCATCTGATTAATCTCTTGACTTTCCTGATCCTATCAATTACTCTCCACAGACCCCTAAAAGACACTTTTTTCTTTTCTTTTTTTTTTTTAAGATTTTATTTATTTATTTGAGAGAGAGAGAGAGAGAGAAGGAGAGACAGTGAGAGAGTACAAGCGGGGAGGAGAGGGAGAAGTGGGCTCCCTGCAGAGCAAGGAGCCCGATGTGGGGCTCCATCCCAGGACCCTGGGATCATGACCTGAGCTGAAGGCAGACGCTTAATGACTGAGCCACCCAGGCACCCCAGACACTCTTTTCTTTTCTTGCCCCAAGTAAAAAATTCTTCAAGGCAGAAATTAAAAATAAATGAATACTTATCAATCTGATTGAGTCATAATTGTCCTCCTTTACCCTATAGTTGGTACCTCCTGAAGAAACTGCCAAACAGATACTTTCCTAGTTTTTGTTTTTGTCTTGTCTTAAAAAAAATAATCATCATCATCCATACCTCCTAAGGACAGGCAACATGTTAAGTTGAGGAAACTCTGTTTTAAAGCAAATCAATGAAACTCAGAAAGCTATGTGCTTATTACCAGACAAAGGCCAAAAAGATGGTTGGGAAGGTATGTCAAAGTAGTGAGGATAAACAGGACCTTACCATGAACAGTAGTTAAAAGTGGAAAGACAAAAGCATCAAAGAGATGCTTCCTATCTGAGGCATATGTTAATAGAAAATACTTGGGCAAAACCACTGTGAATTGAAGTAGGTTAGATGATTTCAGGGTGTCAAAAGAAAACCCATCTTGTTTAGGCTGATAGAACTTGAGTTAAAAACTACTGGAAAAGTTCTAATTAAAGAATAAATCTGGGAATTACAATGCTAGCTGAAATGAACTAGCTTGTACCTTCTTACCAAGAAACAATAGAATAAAATTACAATAGCCAGATAAAATTAAAACAACACAAATCTGTGTGGAAGCATAGATGAGCTACCAAGGCAGACAGGATTTGAAGAGCGAGATACAAGCGGAACGAATGACACGTTGAGTTGAGCCTGACATTCTATACCTGTTCTGCCCTCAAGGCACTTGTGGACTCCAAAGTTGTACACGTGGAGGCGGAGAAGCCAAGCCCAGAGCCCTGCTGAGGGACAGAGAAGCTGAGCAGAGCCTTGGTCACTCTCAAGGGATTTGGGAGGCACAAACGGGAATTCAGAAGAAGCGGGGTAGCCGGGAGAGAAGGAAAATGCAGAAAAGTAAGGCTGGCAGCCTGAGTACAGAATTCTAGGATGGTGGTTATTTACTTTCAGTGCCTTAAAAATGTCATGCCATTAACTTCTAGCCTCTATTGTTTCTGTCAACACTAAGCGTTGGCAAGGCTGTGCAGGAACTGGTACTCTCAGGCACTGCCGGGGAGAGCATACCTTGGTCCAGTCATTCTGGAAAACTGCTAGGTAGTATCTGGTAAGGCCAAAGCATGCATACCACATGCCCAGCAACACCCCCCAACCCGGGAGAGACCTAGCAGAAATTCATACATACACGTACCAAAACACATGTACAAGAATGCTCACGACATTCAAAAACCATCAAGAGTGGAATGGATGAATTTTAGTATATATACACCTATGAGAATAACTCTGTGGCTCATAAAAACAAGGATGACTCTCACATAGAAAATGTGGGAAAGAAAGGAATACATTCTGTGATTCCATTTATATATAGCTCAATGATAGTAGTCATAATTGTGTTACCTCTGGGAGAGGGGTGTAATGACTGGGGGACCCTAGTGGCCTTCTGAAGTTCTGTTACTTAACATGGGTGACAGACACACAGCCTGTTCACTTGTGAAATTTCAATGAGCTCAGCACCTATGATCTATTTACTTTCTGGCATGGATGTTACACCTTAATTTTAAAATTTTTACTTTAAAAACATTTAGCAATATGACAAGATAGATCACCTAAACACTACTTTATTACATAGAAGCCAGGAGTGTCAGATAACATATAGCCAATACCCTCTGTTGATATACAAATGAACTCTCCTGAATGTAAGGGAAATTCTAAGGGCCACCGTAGGTTCTGAGTTCCCTACCCAGGATGGAGGTGGAGGCTGGGAGGTGTTCATAGATGGACTATAAGAAGATGTGAAGTCTGGGGTCTTCACAGGGTTTAGAGCTAGAATAGATACCCCTATAGAATGGTAGAAACCTTGAAGGGCTATAGCCTAACATTATCTAAAAGAGAAAAAAAGAATCCACCGAAGGTAAAGTAAAACAGAAAGGCTATGTGTCTCAGCCTGGGCTCCAACTGAAAGAAGTCAACAATAAAAAGGTCTTTCCTGAAAATTTGTAACCATAGGGCTTGTCTTCAGTTATGTGGGGGACCACAGTTATATTAACAGATGTAAAAAGAGTCACCCAGTGTCATGCCCAGCTTTTTCTTTACTTGCACAGAAAAACTGTGAGCAGCACAGAAGCTGGTGCCTAAAGGATACGTATCCCTCTATCTCAAGATTTCTCCTGGTCTGATTTTGCATCGGCAGTAATTTCAAGTGGAAGATTTTGCCTTCAAGGGAGGCCTCTGCACTTCATAATCAAGAAGAAACATAAAAGCCTTGGCTGCTTAGGCATCCTCCACAGAATGAGCCTTTTTGAAAATTGTAATGTTTTTGACTTGACATTTAATCCCACAGACTCTTAATGAACATTGAGACAGCCCCTCTCTCAAGGTTTTTAAGCTTGCACACAGGCAAAACCTTTGGATCTAAATGCATACTCTTAACTCTTGTTTTCTTTCACCAGTTCCTTTAACTGGTCCCTCATGTAATATGATTTCAAGATCCTTTCTGACTCTAGTTATTGTCCTGTAAGTGCTCGGAGACCAAAGACTAAAGAGAAGCCAGCCAAGTGAAGCAATGAGAGCCAGCCATGGAAGGCTCTTAAATTGTCCTGTATGGTAGCAGGAATCTGTAAGTGCCAGAGGCAATAACAAAGTGACAGAGAAGAAAATACTTACATAACACACATTTCCAAGGTAAGAGTGATAGGAACCTGAGGGAGCTAGAGGAGGCTGGCTGATGCCACCCTTGCCCGACAGAGGGATTCTAGTTAGGACCAGGCTTTCTGGATGCTTATTTTGCCAAATGATGATTCACGACAAGTCTGTAAGCAAGCTTACCTCAGCTGCTAAAATACAATAGTCTCTGTGTATCTCCGTTTGACCGAGTTCAGTTTTCAAAAATTCTTGAAACCCAGGTGATCCCCGAAGCAATCTGGAATGTGGGCTTATTCCATAGAGATAAGATTAAATACTTACAAGAAATGGTTTTTTTCGCTTTCAACAAGTTATTTTCACATCATGTGCTAATTAAAACCTAAACATGTTACAAAACAAAAACCTAAGAATATCACAGAAAGCCAGGATGTTTTTCCATAGCATCTACTGAGCTTCCCTTACTAAGCCTGTCGGTAGTCCTATTGCTGCTTCAAACTAATCATCAACAGAAAAAAAATAAATTTAGGGTTAGTCAGTAGTTTTCAGTAGTTAGATACAACTCAGATTTTAATCTAAGAATTATGACGCTATTTTCATTGTGAGAAAAATCTGGAGAAAACCCAGGGGGAAAGATGGATGGCCCCTGGGAAGTGGGGTTGGTCAAGAAGGAAGCTAAGTGTGGCTCCATCTCTTCTCAGGTTACAGCTTTAGTCTCCACTCCTTCCCTGACAGGTTCAAGGCCCCCACAAAAAAAATCAAGCTACGTTTCTTTGTTCCCGCTATTCTCCGACATGAACTAGCTGCTACGCCCAGTTTGGGTCTCTTCCCGTCCAGTGAGCACACCTGGGAATCCCGTCTCCAAACCTTTGCTCTGAGTGACTTCCCCGAAGCCACGCCCTCCTCGACATTCTACTTCCGCTGCCCACTTCTGAGCTGTTGCCTCTTCCGGGTCCACAATGCCGTCCCTAGCCACCTCAGCCCCCAAACAGCAGTTGTTCCCATAAGCTCCCACAGCACGGAACGCCATGCTTCATTTGGCGCTTTTGTCCTGATATATTTGACATTTGATACGTTCAGATCTGATCTCCCCAGCTAACTGGGTGCTCCCGGAAAGAAGAAACCAGATTCCTATCTTTCGCTGTATAATCCCCCGAAAAGCCTGGCATGGTGGTTCTGTGTCATGAACCTCAGGGCATCACTTTCCATTTATCCTTATAAATTTAAGGACAAAAAGATAAAAGTGGGAGGAAAGAAGGGAAAAAGAGGAATTGTGTGAACACTGTGATTCTTTCAGATAGCTGTACTTTGGAAGGACAGATTTTGACCTTTGAAGGAAGCACCAGAAGGGATTGTTCTCCCTTCCTGAGAGGAATTCAAGCAAAATGCTACCGGTCACCTGTTTTTCCTTTGTGACAGGGATATACTTGCCCACCATCGGACTTGGGCTGGGCCTCTGTGAAATCTGGCCCAAAGCCTGAGCGCACCAGTTCACAATCCCTCCTTGTCCTCTGCATCCTCTCTGCTAGAGCAATGCCCAGAAAAGCATTGCCACGTGTCCTCTGCAGTACATCCGACTTGTGGCAACTGTTTCAAAAGCTAACCTGCCACCTTTGTCCCTGCTGGAACCATCCTAAAGGTTATTGGCTACACAAACCAACCATCCTGGTTTTGTCCAGAGTCACTGTTTACAATGGGTCTCAAATTTTGCTGCCTAGTAGAATGACCCTGGGAGATTTCAGAAAGCCTTATGCTCAGCCACACCCCACACCATTTGAATCCCTGAGAATGGACCCAGGCCTCAGTGTTTTAAAATCTTCCCCTGTGATTTCAGTGGGCCACCAAGTTTGAGAAGCAGTGGTTCAACCAAGTCCATGAGCAACCTATCCAAATGTTCATTCTGTAGGGGTAATGTTAGAAAAACACTGGCTTAGTCCAAAATAAGCGTGTGATTGCAGAAGGCCCTGCAGACAGGACTTATCTTTGATTTACCAGGATGGTGGGATATCTAGCTTGTGATTAAGCCAATCTTCAGCATCTCCATGTTTTTCTCTTCCCTATGGTCATTTGGGACCCCATTAACATCTCTACCTAAAAGTAAACAAGAGGAAATTGGTTGGAAATGACAACAGTACGTTTCACTTACTATTAGTGGGGAGAGGAGCTCCCAGTGGTTCTGGCCCCTGACTGTTCATTAGAATCACCTGTGATATTTAAGTCCACCAGTGCAGGGCCCTGATCTCAGAGATGCTGGTTCAAGTTCTGTAGAGTTGCATTTCTTATCACGTGGTCTCTAGACCAGCAGCATCTGTATCACCTGGGAATTCCTTAGAAATGCAAATTCTCGGGGCGCCTGGGTGGCTCAGTCGTTAAGCGTCTGCCTTCGGCTCAGGTCATGATCTCAGGGTCCTGGGATCGAGCCCCGCATCGGGCTCCCTGCTCGGCGGGAAGCCTGCTTCTCCCTCTCCCCCTCCCCTTGCTTGTGTTCCCTCTCTCGCTGTGTCTCTCTCTGTCAAATAAATAAATAAAATCTTTAAAAAAAAAAAAAAAAAAAGAAATGCAAATTCTCAGACCCCATCACAGACTCACTGAATCAGGAATGGGGCAAGAGTGGGGGCAGAAATCTATGTTTTAATAAGCCCTCCAGGGAATGCTGATCATGCTAGAGTTTGAGGACCACTGGCCTAGGGAGGACATAGATTCCAGCAATTTTGAAGAGATCCACAGGTGTTTCTACTGGGCAGCCTAAGTGGAAGTGGATGGGTTAAACAGCACTGGCTTAGGCAGCTGACAGTCTCTTAATTTCACTTTCCATCTCCCTGTGTTCAGTCCTCCATGGGAGACAGAGTGCCTTTCACGAGTGTAAGTGTAAGAGCCCCGGCATCACGTTAAAAAATAATAGATTTGGCTTAGGTGTACTCAGTCATTTTAATAACTGGATTAAACCATCAGCAAAACACATCTAACTACCCATTTGTCAGTAAAATGCTCTGTCCTCATCATCTCCCCATCAGATGGACGGTCCTCCAAAATTAAAAGCCAATTAATAATGACTCTATAGCCAAATATAACTATCTTTTTTATTCAGGAGGATAAAAGAGATATGAATGTGAATGTGAAACCTCTACATCATTTTGAAATGGACCTCTAGGTCAAAATTTCATGCTTCAATTGGGCATCCATCTCATCCTTCAAAAAGAACTTAATAGTTTAAAAAGCTCAGGTTTTGTGTGTGTGTGTGTGTGTGCAATGATGGCTTTTAGAATTCTAGCTTTCATACACTCTCAGGATAGAAGCCTCTGGCAAGATATGTAATAAATGGGATCTTTATATGAACATCAATTCATACTTCACATAAAAGAAGTTACAGTACAATGACTAATGCTTCAAAGAGTGGCCAACAGGCTGGTTGTTCTCTTCTTGTCCTGCATTTGGCTGGGCCTGGGGGTGGGAAGGATCACTTACCTCTTTTGGTGCTCCAATGATGCTTCATGAGAAAGGGGGCAATCCTAACGATTAGTTTATGTCTCTAAAAGCCTTTGATGATAAGTTGATGATAAAAGATCTACTCATAGCCTTAGACAAGAAAAGTGGTTGAGATTGCAAGCATCATTTGACGCCTCTATGTGTCAAAGTCAACAAGGCTGTTCACTCATGGGCAGCTCTGGGCACCCCAATCTGTCTACTGAGAGTTTACCTCGAGGACAGTAGATGTCTGGAGCCCATCGGTTGCACTCATAATTGTCTGCTGCCTTTTCACAGGTGAAACACTTAAATCCACCAGGATATGGTGTGGCTAGAAAAAGGATCAAGAAAAATGATTAATTTTTTTTAAACTGAGCACAGAATCCTGAAGTTAGACATTTTCATTTTTTAAAAAGGATTCTCAAAACAGCCTGCCTGGCAGTTTCTTAAAAAACTAAACATGTAACTACCATGACTCAGCAATTGCACTCTTGGGCATTTATCTCTGAGAAATGAAAACTAATACTCACACAAAAACCTGTATGCCAACGTTCACAGTGACTTCAACTGTAATAGCTGAAAACTGGAAACAATTCAGATGTTCTTCAATGAATGAATGGTTAAACACACGGTGGTACCTCCATTTTATGGAATACTAGCAATAAAAGTGAACTATTAATACATCCAACAACTTGGATGAATTTCCAGGGAATTATGCGAAGTGAAAAAAAATCCCCAAAGGTTATATGCTGTATGATTCCATTTACATAACATTTTAAAAATGACAACATTTTGGAAATGGAGGAAAGATTAGTGGTTGCCAGGGGTTAGGGATGGCAGTGGTTGGGGGCAGGGTGAGAGGAAACTGGGGGGGAGGCCAATAGGAATTCTTGTGCTACTGAAACTGTGTAGTGTCTTGACTTGGTGATGACTATACAAACTTACACATGTGAGAAAACTGTGTAGAACTAAATACACACACATGCAAATGAGCACAAATACAATTGGGGAAATCCGAATAAGGCAGGTGGATTGATTATACCAATGTTAATAACCTGGTTGTGATTTTATTCTATAGTTTTTAAAAATGTTACCATTGGCGGAAAGTGAGTGAAGTGAACGTGGGATCTCCTTGTGTTACTTCTTATAACTGCTTATAAATGTACAATGATCACAATAAAAATTTCAATTAAAAATAGGCGCTCTACATTTCCAATGATTCTTACATTTCAACTTATATAGACATGTCAATATGTAAATATAAATATTAGGTTGAATCCTTAAAAATTTCCTTATGTTTGACCATTTTGGAACTATAAAAGTAGCCATATCTCTGGCTCAATCTGATACTTTTATCTGGTTGACTTGACAGGGTTAAGAATTGCTAGAGATGGACACAGTGCCGGGGTGGCTCAGTTGGTTAAGCATCTGCTTTCGGCTCAGGTCATGATCCCAGGGTCCTGGGCTTGAGCCCCGCATCGGGCTTTCTGATCAGCAGGGAGTCTGCTTCTCTCTCTCTCTCTCTCTCCCTCTGCCCCTTGCTGCCACTCATTCTCTCTCTCTCTCTCAAATAAACAAAATCTTTAAAAAAAGAATCCTTAGAGATGGTAAGGATCACCTAAGAAAAGAGTCTTCTTTACTAAAATCTATGCTGTGCAGAGGTGACCCTCCTAAGGGCTGTCTCAGGACCGTATCCAACACCCACGGGCAGCATGCTGAGGGCACGTGGTGGATGTGGAGGCACTCCAGGCCTCCAGCTCCAGCCTAGGGATGCGCAATTCCAGGAAGCCCTTCCTAGCCCTCCCTCCCCACCCCTGAACTGCCCCTTTCTACCTTCTGAAGAGACTGTCCTCCAGGTACTTGTATCTTTGCCTTCATTTATGCTCAGGCAGATAGGTGTCTGGTGAGAGTCACGCTCTAGACTGTGCCCTGGGCCTGGTGGGCATTTAAGGACGAGCCCCCATCCAAAGAATGTCAGGGTGCCAGGAACGCCAGGGTGTCTCTGTCCGTTTCACTGATGTGCTTTTACATGCTGCTTATCAACTTAAGAGTTTTGCCTTTTATAAACAGAACTTGCACTTTTTTTTTTTTTAATCTGTAAAATTACCTGGCCTCTTTGAAAACTACAGACACTCAAACACTTCATCTGCAGGACCAACTGTTCTCCCTCGCAGATGGCTGAGCCTGCATATCCCACTGGTGGAGATAATCATCTCAGGGTAAATTGCTTTGCCCACATGGAACCAATTAAGTATGTTATCAAAAATAAATGAAGGAGGAAGGCATCAGCTTAAGGCCAAATTATGGGCCAGCTTTAACTGATTTTCACCTTGCTTGTATTTGCTTGCAGCATGTCATGGAGCTGACTGACACTATCCAAGAAGCTGACATGATCCAAACTCATAAACTGTCTAAAAAAGACAAGTAACTGGACCTTCTCAGAGGCCAACTATATTCCTCCAAGTAGTTGGTGACTCATAATGATCATGAGTGCACGGACTGCCTTAAAATGGAAAGCAGCTTAGACGGAGCCACATTTCCCAAGGAGGAAATTTCTCTATGGGGAGACACACTCTCCCCATCATACAGTTATAACAAAACAGAAGTAAACTATTTTGTAAAACTACACACAAATAATGTTTATATCTCCACATCTTGCTGTCTAGATAGGTGGGTTACATTTGAATTGAAAGATTCTACTTAAGATAAGTACATGCCTGAAGAATTTAAAACAAACAGGCTCTTTTATTTTATTTATTTATTTGAGAGAGAGAGAGCACGCATGCACATGAGTGGAGAGAGGAGCAGAGGGAGAGGGAGAAGCAGACTCTCTGGCTTAGCAGGGAGCCTGATGCGGGGCTCGATCCCAGGACCCTGAGATCATGACCTGAGCCGAAGGCAGACGCTTAACTGACTGAGCCACCCAGGTGCCCTGACAAACAGGTTCTTAAATTTTAAAGCCACTCCATATTCTTATGGACACTCAAATTAGCTTATTTTGACAAATACAGGAAAACCCATACAAAATATTTTAGGCAACTGTCCTACTGGGTACATGAAAACACTAATTTCACGTGTAATATGTAAGTCAGTTTAAAAGAAGAACTTTAAAACAGCTTGTAAAATTTGAAGAATTATCAAAGTAAGAGTTTTGGGGAAAAAAAGGATGTAAATGATTTGTCACAGAAAAGTATTTCTCAAAAAATCATCATCATATTCACCAAGGTTTATGACTGCAAGCTAGCCGTACCACTTCAGCCTGCATGATTAATTCACGAGAGCATCCAATTTTATCTATCACTACAGCCAGTAAAACTTTTCGCTAGAATGTTGGATGAGTTAATCCTGGAAACTTTCCCATCAAAGAGATAAATTAAGAACTCTGAATGAAGATTGATGATCCAGCCACTACAAGAATAAACTTACTGAGAACCTCGAACTAATAAGTTGTAGTGTTCCCAAATTTGGATTATTTAATAGACCCTTCAAAATGATCTTTTCCAAGATTAGTGATACATTAAATTAAATACTGTTATTTCTTACACAAGGAGGCCTGGACTCTGAAGTTAACCCAAAGTATATCAAAATTTAAACAGGAATATGAGCTAAAACACTATGGTAGCAAAATGAAGCTTTGTTTCATATCATTTATCTCTGAACATGTTTATCAGCACATATCACTGACAATTAACCAAATGATTTCCTTTTCAGAGTTTTACTTCCTATCTGTGTGAGTCTCAACCACAACTGTCTAATATTTGCCTATAGGAAGTTGTATTTGCATCTTGGTTGGTAGTACTGATCCGTGAATAATCAAACTCTTTTCAGTAACAAGTCTCTTCAAACAGACTCAGTTTTAAGTGGCTAATTATACCACAATACCAAGTAAATGGTTAAATTCTTCCCTCTGGAAATATTTAACCAAAACTAAGGTCTACAGATGAGCAACTGTCTCCAGTAACTTGCTAATTGATACTGCATCTGATAAAGAAGCCCTTTTTTTAAAAGGAAGGAAAAAGATTCCTAAGAGATGTGTTATTTTCTTCTTTGTTACTTCAAAGCATTACAGGGCAAGTAGAGTTTCAAATCGTTGTGGCCTCAGCTGTGAATGAATCTAATTTGGCTCTTGATCACAGAGTTAATAAGCTTAGTATTCTGTATTTCAGGGCATAAGTCCTTGGTCCCTCAAGAGTAGGTGATTGTAAAGAAGAAAAGAAACGTCAAAGTGCCCAGTTACTTCCTGTAATATAATCTGTCCATTAGAGTCCCATGGTCAGACGTGGTTCAACCAACTATAATTCATTCGTAAGGCGATGGAAGAGATTTCATCTTTGTTTCCACCTCTTGGAACTTTTGCCTGGACAAAGGCCTTCAGTTATCAAAACTGTGGTGAGAAGAGAGTCTTGTTTTAAAATGCATGCTGCTACGTAATGCATCCAAACTTGTTTTATTCTTGCCAAATTAATTCTCATTGTTTTGGAAACTGGATGCAAACCTAACATTTCTAGAAACTTAATAAAGTGAACTTCTTTCTGAGTTCTAGCAACAAAATATTGTCAGTATAACTTGAATACTAGGAACATATTTCTGACAGAAATGCATTTTCTGGTACCTTTCTAGAGAGTGCCCTTACCCCCTAAGTAGAGAATTATGAAGAAACTTCGTTGGCTCACTATCTGGGCATAAGCAAGCCCCCTGCAGGGATATAGCTCTTTGTTCCATGTGATTAAGGAAAGACTCAGAATATGCAACCAGAGGAAAACTGGGTTTCTCAGGAAAGGCTTCTATTATAAGTAAAGAAATGGAGGCAAGAACAGGTTGCATCCACTTAGGATGTTAACTTCTGCTATCTCGTCTGACGTCTGGAAACCAAATAAGTCACTCCATTTCTCTGAACACAAACTCCTGTTTTGAAGGTTTTATTGGTCTTTGGTATTTTAATCATAGGGTGGGAAGGAAATTCATCATTTTTCAGATGAAAAAGAAAAGAAAAGCATATAAATTATAGAAAAGAATGTTATTGAGGACAGTGCCTCAAGTTTGAAAGCCATAAAGTTGATTTTTTTTCAAAGGTTAGAAACTTCAAAAATTAGGGAACCAGGGGGTGCCTCGCTGGCTTAGCTGGTAGAGCATGCAATTCTTGATCTCAGGGTTGTGAGTTCTAGCCCCACATTGGGTGTAGGGATTACTTAAAAATAAAATCTTTAAAAACAAACAAACAAAAAAACAGAAAAATTAGAGAACCAGAGATCACAGCAGATTAGTCATGGGATGCTGAACTCTCCTCACCAGGGTTTCAGTCTCACCACACTTATGATCTCTTAGGGCTGTTCACAGCCCAGGGGAAATGAGTTTGTTTGCCTGGTGTAGAAAACTCGTGTGTCTTCTCAACATCTATGGCATCATTGATTTCTCCTTGGGTAGGTTCTGAGCGGTATCTAACATAAATTGAATCAGGCTCGCTCGCTAACCCCAAGAAAGTTGTTTGTGCCTCCATCTACAAAGTGAGGCGATTATATTAATAATTCAAAGTCAAAATAATCCCACTCTTCCCTCATCTATTTTTTATGGTCTATGTTCTACAGAAACCTGCTTATTTGTAGAGAGATCACTCCATCTAAACCTGGTCTAGTGGGTGCTGCTCAGGGGCAGAGGAACATGACCTTTTAAAAAATCAAAGTGTAAAAACAAGCAAACAAACATCAAAAACTTCTGAAATAGTGCAGAGAAATGTGAAGTAGGAACTGTTGTTGACAGTAACTTCAATCCAGCAAGAATTTTTACTCCCAATGACCAGTTACAGAGACTCTGAGAACTCAGCCCAGAGCTGCTGGTGAATCATTTATGTGTAATCTAGCTTAGAAATGACATCTTCTAGCCTCCATAGCTCAAGATCATATCAGAAAACCCCACCAATTCTTTCTATATGGGGAATTCTTTTTTCTTAAGACGTATTTATTTTAGAGAAAGAGAGAACATGAGTGGGGAGAGAGGGGCAGAGGGAGAGAATCTCAAACAGACTCCATGCTGAGTGCAGAGCCCAGTGTGGGGCTCAATCTCATGATCCTGAGATCAAGAGCTGAGCCGAAACCAAGAGCTGGCCACTCAACCAACTGAGCCATTCAGGTGTCTTTATTTGGTGAATTCTTTTTAATCAGGTCATGGCCTTATTTAATTAACACAGGCTACATGAGTGGAACTTTCCTGCCAACTTCTAGAGAGCAGGGGTGATTGCTTCTCTGGCCTGGCAGAGCTCATTCTTCAGAGATCCCATTTTGAAATGGACTTTTCAGATAGGGGTCCACTCAACCCTGGCACTGACCCACCACAACACTGGTGCAGGAGTGGTGTGTGTGTGTTTGTTTTATTCTTGTGCACTTGAATCCAATCCCCTTGATTTTCCTCCCCACCCTGTGTGGACAATCACAGCCTCAGCGGAGGCCTGTTTTTCGGCCCAGTGACTATTGAGTCTATCACTGAAGCAGACAAAGAATCCCATAGAAACTGAAGGCTTTAGCAATCACAACTGAGACTGAAATCTAGGTTTTTGTTCACCAAGTCTAATAAAAAAAGCATGGCTCTTTGGAGGAAAGAACAAAATGCAATCCTAGAAAACACAGCAGGTATCCAAGCACCTTCTTTTCATGATTACGAAAATCAACAGTCCCGCAAAAACAAGGAGCCAGATAATCTTTCCACACAATTAACCAGTAGGCACCAGCCTTTATTGGTGAGAATGTACAATAGCAGTAAGTCTGAAGGAACTATTTGCTGCCTGCCAAATGTATATTTGGAGTTAAAAAATTAGAGGGACATAGTTTCAGCAACCTAAGTTTACCATCTAAGCCAATTACAACAACATCCTAAGCAACGAACATCCAATTGACTATTATATATGTGCCTAGTATCTTATGGATATTCTTTCTCATTCACAAAATAATGCAACAGGGTGTGTATTATTTCATCCACTCTAGAAATGTAGAACTCAACACTTAACAAGATGCCTCTAACATTCATTGAGCATATACTGTGGCTCATACTCTGCTAAGTGCTTTGCATGCATTCCTTTATTTAACCTTCACAAAGTTAGGGAATTCCTTCCTTCCCTCCTTCCTTCCTTCCCTCCCTCCCTCCCAGAAGGCTGCAAAGCAGTTGAGCTAGCCACTGACCCAAGATCCAAGCCCCTGTGCATTCCGTGGAACACCTCTCATCTAAACCAGAACACATACACATTAAATACTCTAACCATGTGGAGTCCCTGCGGCTGCCTCCACTTGGACTATAAGATCCTCAAAAGCAAGAACTCTGTTTTATTTGCCCTGACACCTCCCACGTCTATTACAACGCTTGACACACAGTAGAAACTCAAAAAATGTTTGCTGAACAGAACATTTCAAAAGAGTAACGTACCTCAGGGCAAATGCTAATGGTCAAAATATACCCAACATACCCGGCTCTCACCACCACGGGGGCCATGCAGAAGACGACTCAAACAAAGATAAAAGAGAGAAGATAAATACAGAGATGGAGACCAAAAGAGGAAGTAAAACTGCTGTGTTTCCTGAAGTGTGATCCTTAGAACACCATCAGTAACAGAAGCATCTGTTTTGTTTTGTTTTTTGCTTTCAGCAAAATTCATGGGTACAGTCCCAGATATGTGCAATCAGACACTCCAGGGAAGGGGTCTGGGCACCGACGTTATTACGCACTCCCTAGATGATTCTTAAACACAGGAAACCAAAAGGACAGAGAATAGGAAGTTGTGGGAGGCCAATCACGCTGAAACTGAGAATCAGAAGCACAGACAGGAAGACCAGCGATTATCTTGCCTCTCAAGGACTGATCTTTGACGAATACCTCTGCCTGGGACATGCCGGTTCACTTTGATAACTGACTGAGAGCTGGCACGAGTTAAAGGGAAAGGTGTTCAGAATCAGAGCGACTGTGCTGGGAACAGAGAAAACAAGCCTTAACAATCTGCCTTGAAATAAAAAAGGCCCTATAAAAAGGTGAGGGTAAAGCATACAACATCTTTGGGAGCATCTGCACCCCCCAATTCAATCAGCCAAGGTCTCCCCTGCATGGAAGGCTGACTTTTCCTGTCCATTTTTCAACTCACATCTTATTCAAAGTAAAGTGACACTTCTGCAGCAAAGAGAACGGAGTCTTACTTGAAGGATGGAGGTAGACAATGTCTTTCACTGTGAAGTCTCGTGATTGAGCAGCTTTCAGACAATCAGCCAGCAGGCTCAGGAACAGGAGCCAGGCCAGGGCAGGGCCAGGGTCCATGGCAGACTGAAGCGTCACTCATGCAGGGGGCCCGGGGGCCAGAACTTGGGACCACGGGAGGGAAGTCGCACCTGAAATATGAAGCAAGACTCATCTCAATGTCCAACTCGAGGAAACCATGGGAGACTTGGCAGAGCTGTGCTGGGAGGATGGGCTCGGGGCAGACAGGGAGCCAAAGGCACAAGGAAGTGAGCAGACATGGAGAGAAGCCTTATGAACGGTGATTTCAGAGCATTTAGGACATTCCAGCCCCAATCTATTCTTACTCAAGTAGCTAAAGCTCCACGGGTAGCAGTCCCCTCTCATATCTAGCAGAGATGGTATCAAGAGAGATTGGATTTTAATGAAATCCAGGTACTTTTGCCAGAGGGCCAGGGGATGTCTGCCAGAATGCAACAATAAGTAAGTCAGGTACAAAAGTTCAAGAGCATTTCCTTGATAATGGTGAAGGCCAGGTATGAGAGTGCAGGCTTTCTGGGTCATGGTGTCCAAGAAAACCTATACAGGGTACGCTTTCAGATTCGGAAACGAAAAAAGAAAAGAAAAGAAAAGAAGAGAAAAGAAAGAAAAGAAAAGAAGGAAGGAAGGAGGAAGGAAGGAAAGAGAAGAAAGAAAGAAAGAGAGCAAAAGAAAGAAGGAAGGAAAGAAAAAGAAGAAAGTAAGAAAGAAAGAAAGGAAGGAAGGAAGAAAGAAAGAGAGCAAAAGAAAGAAGGAAGGAAAGAAAAAGAAGAAAGTAAGAAAGAAAGAAAGAAAGGAAGGAAGGAAGAAAGAAAGAAAGAGAAAGAAGGAAGGAAAGAAAAAGAAGCAAGAAAGAAAAAGGAAGGAAGGAAGAAAAAGGAAGGAAGGAAGAAAGAAATGTAGGTAAATTGGCCTCTCCCAAAACAAGTATCTTTGCTGCTCGAAATCTCCTTAACATAACTAACAATATTGGCCGGGTGCTACTGAAGCCCTTTCCATGTATCAATTAATTCCCCCAACAATCCTATGAGGTAGGCACTATTACCATCCCATTTTGAGTAAACTGAAATCCAGCAGATGAGGAGAAGAGTTGGTTCAAACCGAGACAGTCTGGCCACTGAATCCACATTTGTAAATGCTAGGTGTTATTCTGTTCTTCCAATGACTGATTCAAGGTGTATAAACTTCGACTAATAAAATGAGGTAAAAGTATCACTGTAGCACTAACCAGTCATCATTGTGTCCTTCATTCTGGTTCTGTCCTTTTCAATTAAAATCCAGAGCAGTAAAATCTTTTACTAGGGTTGAACTGTCCGGCTTACTAAGAATGTAGATATATATCTTAATTTATATGTGCTAATTGCTTGCCATCTTACTGCTTTCCTATAGAATCTGTTCCTCATGTTCTACTCTTTTGTAAATACCATCGTTCTATTGCCCACACAAGGGGTCATGTTAGATAGTCACTTTATCTTAAACTGGGAGAAAAAAACCACCAGTTGGACATTTTGTTTATAAATTTTAATATGAATATTCAATGAGATTTTTTAAAAAGCATTAACAAAATAATTCAATGAGATTTTTAAAAATATTCAATGAGATTTTTTAAAAAGTACGACAAAATAAATTTCTAATTATTTTGTCAAAATAAATAGATCAAGAGTAAATACATCATAAAACAAAATCAATAGGGAAAACCAATATGAACTAATCAGATATTAATTAATATTTATCAAAGCAGGATAGAAAGTATAAAAATGAATACAGAAACTAGAACATTCTAAGGAGCTCAGAAATAGACACAGCTATTGACATGATGTAAGTAATTTTTCAAAATTATAGAACAGGAAAATATTAACTGAATAATATTCTGATAACTTAATTAAAAACTGGGAAGATGAACCAAAACCAAACAACGCACAATACACTCACATTAACTCCAGATGGATTGATGCATTCATTATTTTTTTTTTTAAGATTTTATTTATTTATTTGAGAGAGAGAGAATGAGATAGAGAGAGCATGAGAGGGGGGAGGGTCAGAGGGAGAAGCAGGCTCCCCGCCGAGCAGGAAGCCCGATGCGGGACTCGATCCCGGGACTCCAGGATCATGACCTGAGCCGAAGGCAGTCGCTTAACCAACTGAGCCACCCAGGCGCCCGCATTCATTATTTTTTAAAAACAGACAAACTATTAGGAAATAAGATTGGAACTCTTATCACCTGGTAGTAGCTTGATGATGCCAGGCTTGCCAATTTCATGCTTACTCCCCATCTTCTGTTTACATTTGGTTCCCCAGGCGAACATGCATTCGAGAAGGGAATGAGCTGCTTGTTCCCTTAATAGGTGTGACTGCCAGGCACTGTGCTAGGCACTTGTTTGAAAAATATGATGAGGCAACAAACAAATATTAACGATATTTTTCGTTTGCCAGGTGACAGAGACAAACATAATCTCCTCTTCAATGAATGCAGCGGTGCTTCATTTTATTCATTTTACACGCACTCTGGCCAGCTGGGATTACAGCTGAGGAATGAATCTGCTCTGCTTCAGCAGCCCCCGCCCCCCCCCACCCCGCTCCTCACAGTCTGCAGCCCCGGCCCAGGGTGAGAGGGATGGCCAGGAAAGCTATCTGGTTTTCTTTCAATACAACCTAACATTAAATATCAACTAGCTGCCAACCTAAGTTCTTTGTAATGTGAAACTTGCTGGCAGCACAGTACTTCACATGCAGCAAACAACGCAAGTGGCATGATTTAATAAAAGCATCCCTCAACCACGGTATTCCTTCCGGTTACCGATTGAAAGGTCTCCCTCTGCACAGTACTTGCACTAAGCAGTATGCGTTAGTTAATGTCATCAGAAATGAAACATACCCAGCCCCAAATCTTCACTGAACAGCACGGGTGTATGACTATGTGTGAGTAATGGACAGAGATATTGGCTAGACACCTGGATTTGAAACCTCGCTCCAACATTTTCTTGCTGTGCAACCTTGAGCCAGTTATTTAACCACTCTGTGCCTCAGTCTTCTCATCTGCAAAATGAAGATCATAATACTACCTACCTCAAAAGTTTCTTATGAGAATGAGGTAACAGAGTAAAGCACTAATAACAGTGTCTGTCACACAAGAAATACTGTGTAATATTTCCCAATATTTTTACTACTATCATTTTGTTCAAAATACAGCTTTAAAGTCAATGTAGTTTTCTAAATCAAGGTAACTATGATGTAAATGTTGTGTTCTAAGTGAAAGAGAATATGGTGCCATGAATTTGGGTTCAACCCACAGCTCCCTTTCCTTAAATCAGAAAAAATACAGCAATTTCCAGAACTACTGGAAATCCGCACATCTCTTTCACCCCAACATCTGCTCCATGGCTAGTCAGGCAGGGACAAAGCAGGTGGGAGACAGGGGGAGGGTACTTCCTGCCATGGACATTTTCATATTGCCAAGGCTCCTGCAGACCCAGGTGACTTCCTGCCATCCTTCAGCAAGCAAGCAAACAGATGGGTGATGCCCGTCTACACTCTCCCCATGTCGCCCTCAAGATACTCTGTAAGGCCTGTGTTCCACCTCCATGACCTTTACACATCCGCGTTAGATTTTACTTGTTAGAAGATGTTGAGAGAGCACAGGTCACGAGCACACCATCTTATATCCCTTTGAAGGCACATGTCTCTGTGGATGTGTCCTCACACATGTGTTTAATGTAGAATTTCCGAATTCTTAAAGTAGCTGAAATTCTATGACCCCAACACGTTTTACTCATGAAGTTGCTCCTTCTTTAGAAAAAAAGGAAATCTGTATTTTCTAAGCTTATATATGATTAGAAGAAGGACTGAAAGGCTAGATACCAAAATGGTTTAGGATTTCTGATAATTTTAATGGTCTTTTTTTGCTTCATTTGTAGGCTCAAAAATTTCTGATCAGCATGTATTACTTCAGTAGAGTGTTTTTGTATATTCATAATATTGTACCACCCGTCCCCTAGTCCAGAACATTTCCATCACCCCTCCAGAACTCTTGTGCCATTGGCAGCCACTCCCAATTCCCTTCTCTCCCTAACCCCTGCAACCACTGATCTACTTTCGGTCTTTATGGATTTGCCTACTGGAACATTTTGTGTCAACAGAATCATACAACATTTAGCCTCTTGCGTCTGGCTTCTTTCAGTTGGTATGATGTTTTTAAGAGTCATCCATGTGGTAGCATGAATGGGTACATCATTCCTTTTTGCAGCTGAATAATATTTCATGATATGGATATAACACATTTGTTTATCCATTCATCGGTTCATGGACATTTGGGTGGCTTCCACTTCTTGACTACTGGAAGTAATTTTGCTCTAACACCCACGTTCATACTTTCGTGTGAACGTATGTCTTCACTTTTCTTGGGTATAGACCTAAGAGTGGGATTGCAGGGTTTTATGGTAACTCTGGGTTTAACTTTTTGAGGAACTGCCAAAGTTTTCCACTGTGGCTGCACCATTTTACATTCTCATCGGCAAAATATCAGTGTTCCAATTTCTCCATATCCTCACCAACCCTTATTTTCATTAATTTTTTTATTATAGCCTAGTGAGTGTGAAGTGATATATCATTGTGATTTTCATTTGCTTTTCCCAAGTGATATGATGCTGAACATCTTTTCATGTGCTTACTGGCCATTTGTAGATCTTCTCGGAAGTAACGTCAATTCAAATCCTTTGCTCATTTTTTAATGGGTTATTGTCTTTTTATTGTTGAGTTAAAAGAGTTCTTTCTATATTCTGGACTCTGGACACTTTTCAGATATATGATTTGCAAATATTTTCTCCTTTTCTCTGTGTTGACTTTTCACTTTCTTAATCAATGTGTGGGCTTCATCAAAATTTTAATTTTAATTTTAATTTTGTGTCTACACATTGCTTTTTATAAATCTAGATTTTGTTCCCTTATACAAGTCAAGCCCAACATAGCACTAAGAAAAAAAATCTGCATACAATGCACTGTAAAAGAACTTGTTTACTTTGGGTAGCCAGGGCTATATTTTCCACCTCTCTTTCCCATAAGAAAAACAGAATGGGCAGAACTATTTATTAATATCACCACCAACTGCTTACATTCCTGCAGTAAATCATTAAACACTACTCACTCTATTAGTATATTCTGGGAACTAAAATATGAAAGATGAGTTACATGCATTCACAATTAGTCTAACCATTACTGAAATATGGGCTCTGCTGAGGGGGATGTATTTTTTCTGTACAGATTCTCAGTAGGCAAAGAAGCTTTAATCCTTAAGCCTCCCAGATATGATGCTGGACATGCTCAGATAATATGAAGGGTCTTTTCTAGGACCTTGATGTTTTTCTCTGGAGGCCACTGTGCCTTTGGACTGTCCTAGACATTTAGAAAAGATGTTGCATTTCCATTTTATGTGCTGCTATTTGACTACACACTGAGGACCCCATCCCTGACTCTGGTTCTCTTTATGAAGAAGTACACTCTCATTTTCACAGCTCTGTGACCTTTCATTTGTTATTTATGAGCTTTTGCAAATCTAATACCACTCTGACAGATTTAATTTGTGCTCTAAATTACCTTTGCATGAGTTACTCAACTGCCAGTCTTATTCCAATGGATTACTTGCTACATTCTGAAACAGAAAAAAAAAATTAGTTGAGATCTGTTTGACTTCCTCCACTTGGGAGAAAGTTGAAAAGAGTTGCATTCTGATTTTTTACTCCATGATAATACTTGGTATAAAGGAGGATTTCTAATACTGGTCAGGGAGGCAAAGTGATAGACAGGTCAAGTTTTACAAATCCATACCCTAATTGTTATTTCATATAGAGTCCATAAAATGAGACACTTCCAACTCCTTAACTGGTCACTAAGACAATTAAGCACTTCCGAAAGCTACATTACTGAGGTACCAGTTACCAAATGACAACACCTCAGTATTAAATCAATATACAAGCAATTGTGAAGTAGAGAAGTAATGCAAATCTAAGGATTTTCCAATGCTATTCATGTTGAAGTTTGAAATGCCTAATATGAGAACAAAATGAAATTCTGAAGCCTGAAAGATCATGAGAAATCTTGACTTCATTTTAGGTATGTATAATCGAGGCTTGGTGGTGCCTTAATGACTTGAGAAAGTTAATCCAGCTCCCAAAAGTACAAATTAAAGACATGTCTTCACAAAACTAAGACTACTTACATATATCATCCCGACTATATAGTAACTTCTCACAATGTGAAAATTGCTTATAACATGGTGGTGGTTTACAAACATGCCTTCAAGTTCACTGGCATGTCTCCATTGAGAGGGAGGGTCTACATCCTCTCCCCAACCTTATAGACCAGTTGACCAGAGTATGGTGGAAATAACACTCTGTGGCCTTGGAAGCTAGGTCGTAGAAGGTACTTCAACTTACACCCAGTGTTTTGGAGCACTCAGCCATGTAAGCAATCTGAGTGCTTTGAGTGCCATGATGTGAAGAAGCCCAAGTAGTCCACACAGAGTTCCTGAGACTTCGTGAAGAGACAGTGCTGCCCTACTAGCCCCCAGCTGCTCCCCCTTCACTGCCTGCTCCTTTCTAGCTCCAGCATGGTCTGATTACAACTGCATGAAGACTCCAAGTGAGACCTGCCTAGCTAAGCCCTTCCTACTTCCTGACCCACATAAACAATGAGAAATAAAATGATGCTACTCCATTTTGTGGTGATCTGCTATGTAGCAGTAGACATCTGGAATATGAGGAACTGGTGCAGGAGGGCTAACTAGGAATTATAACGCCACTCATGAAGATAATCCCATTTTTCACATTGGTGGCAAGGTACAGAAATCCAAATCAAACAGGCTGTAACTAAAATAGGGGTAGGGGGAAAAGGGGAAGAATTTTACTGTCTCATCTGACAGTCCAGCTTGGACATGGCTGGACTTTTAATCCTCTTTTCAGGAACTTCACACCCTCAACTCTATTCCTCTCATTTGCCTTTATTCTCATTCTGGTCTTTCCACACTGTGGCCACCAGCAGCTTCAGAAGCACTCCCAGACTTTTTCCCAACTGTTTCAGGAAAAAAAAGGGGGGGTGATCCACCCTTGGACCACAACTGGCCAGGGGAATGTGGCATTCCAACTGGCCAGTGCTGGGTCATTAGCATGTCTCTTGGACAAACACATAGTGTCAACTTCATGTAAATCACATGGTTTGAGAATAGGGGAGGTGTTGGTTTCCCAAAAGAAAATCTAGGTATTGTCATGTGAAGAAAAAGAACTGAATGCTGGCCCAGCAAAATCACACAGACGTCCCTAAAATTAACAATACTAACTTCTAGTAACCTCATTAACCTGAAAGTGCAAAATGAAGCTGAGGATGGCTCAAATGAGGATTTCTGCAAATGCCAGAAGGTGGGGAAGTTACCTGTTGGCATGATCTCCTTCTCTAAAAATAGAATGCCATGCCATCACAACTTTACAAATCAAAACATAAGGCACCCCAATAAACATTTTTGCCCAAGTTAGTTTGAGATGGCTTTCTGCCCCTTGCAACCAGGAGCTCTGACCAATTCAAGAGTCTTCTAAAAGAGGTCAGCCACCAGCTTAAATTTTTCTTTGTAACATATATGCTTTTGACATTAATACTTCTTTAAGGTTTATCAACAAAAAGGTTAAAGTTGGTTTTAAAAAATGTCAATAACAGGGGCGCCTGGGTGGCTCAGTTGGTTAAGCATCTAACTCTTGATCTCAGCTCAGGTCTTGATCTCAGGGCCATGAGTTTAAGCCCTGCATTGGGCTCCATGCTGGGTGTAGAGCCTACTTTTAAAAAGAAGTTTTAAAAAAGGTCAATAATAGAGAACTACTCAGAGATTACCTCTTTCAGACCTCATAGACACTGATGTTTCATTTCCATAAGTTATAGGGAGGTATATGATCATATTCCAACATGAACTGAAGATCTACTTGCATAAAAATCAATGCTTTTAAAAAAATGTGTACTTCTTTTTCTGGAACCCCTTGGCAAGTCCAGAGTCATAGGGAAAAGCTGCCTTTGTACCTTTCCCCAATTTGATTTAAAGGTCAATTGCATCAAAAATGCTTTAATTCCTGAAGGATAAATGATGCCTGGCCAAGTATGCCCAGCAGTATATTCACATTTCTAAAAGATGTTATATTAACTCTCTTCTGCTTGTTGGCTGTTTGCTTGTTTGCTTCCTCAATCAATTTGAAGTTTCTAGAGAACTGATGAGAAGGCATTTTGAAGTACAAACAGCCACAAGGGGATGGAGTCAAAGAACTCTCCAGGCTGGAATGGAACACTAGGTACATTTCAGTTCCAGCCTGCCATTTTTTACTTGCCTGGAAGAGAGTGGTGGTTTGGAGAAATTTTTGCTTCGGTGTCTTTTGTTAAATACTTCCATGTGAGGGGCGCCTGGATGGCTCAGTCATTAAGCGTCTGCCTTCGGCTCAGGTCATGATCTCAGGGTCCTGGGATCGAGCCCCGCATTGGGCTCCCTGCTCCGCGGGAAGCCTGCTTCTCCCTCTCCCACTCCCCCTGCTTGTGTTCCCTCTCTCACTGCCTCTCTCTGTCAAGTAAATAAATAAAATCTTTAAAAAAAAAAAATGCTTCCATGTGATTAAGAAGGTTATATTTTCAGG
>NW_025408868.1:0-35684 GCF_002201575.2 Neomonachus schauinslandi | reverse complement strand
ATATATATATATATATATATATATATATATATATATATATATATATAAAGTGCTTAGCATAGTGCCTGCCACATAAGAGGTGTTTAGTAAATATCTTTTCTCTCCCTTTACTCCCCTCACCCCAATTATAAGTAACATATTGATAAGCCTACCAAACTCTGATTTAAGGCCATTTGATGCCATTTAGATTATTTCATATCAGAGTTACACTGTCAGTTCATATTTGGTAATCCCTGAGGGGGTCTCATTTTATGAGCCACAGACATTTTCCTGTGCAAGGCAGATGGACCCTGACAATACTCTCCTCTTTATCCGCAATGGCTCCACCAAATTTCATGCAAATGTGTCCCATAACCCTGCAGAGGAACTCATACCATTGCTGGTCACCACCTGAGCACTTCTGGGACAATACCACTGAGGAATCAGTGAGCAAAAACCCTTGAGGCCAACACATTCCTCTTGCTCAAACATAAGTTAAATTTTTTTCAGCACTGGTACAAGTATTATAGATAACTTTGAACAAACATATATTACAAGTTCTACCACTGTTGAAAAATAAGTATTCTAATTTGGTCATTTTGTTCAGAATAAAGAATATTTTATAATATATTTAAGTTTCTAGTTATGCCATATAAAAATAAATATTGTATAAATGATTTACAAGGAAGAAGAACAAGTTGTAACTCAGGCCAAAAATATAGGAAGGATGGCAAAAATTTTACCATCTACTTCAAAAGCAATCACCCAAAAGAAAGAAAAATTCCCACTGGATCTCCTTACTAGTCTCACCATCACCCAACTGGCCCACCTACTTCTCCTCCTGGGATATTATGTCTTCTTTCCCCATCAATCTTGAGATAATGCGATCCTTTAAGTCCCTGGGGATTTGAAAGAGGAAGAACCCGGGAGGGCTCTCTGGCAGTATGAAGTGCAGATGGGAGATCTGGCTAAGCCACTGACCGGGCCCTCACAGTGAACTTGGGTCAACCGCCACACATCTCTTTCCTTGCATTCTGAAATCCTCTCTCTGTCTAGTTTAGCTATGCCTGAATAGAACCCCATGAGTGGAGAAAACTCTATCCTGCTTTGGGACTTTTTGGATACCCTTTGGCCCAGGTAGAATTCAGGATCTCATGGAGCACAATGAGGTGCCCAACCAAGGCCAATCTCACCAATTATAATGAAAGGATATGCAGCTACTTTATGGATGCCAGTTCCATTAAGTTGGGAAAGATCCTCTCCAGCTACCCCTCCCCCTATGCAACAAACTTACGATTGCCTTTTATTTTCTGCACAGAGCAGAGGGAATATGATTCCCACCATTGGGAGAAGAATGTGGGGAAAATTAAATTGGACAACTGCTTACTACTTTTCCAGGGACTCAGTCAGAATCTCCAAGGAAACAGTCCATTCATTTCGGAGTCAAAGTTTTAAAATTCTAAAGCTATAAATAAATTCATGATTATATTTAAACCAGTGGTCCTTTACCTTTCTTTCTCTTAAAGAATACACATCTATGCATGTCCATATAAACATACTGTCTAACATCTCAGAGGGTCCCAGAACCTCCTATGGCTCATGTATGTATTCCAAATTAAGAGCCTCAGATCTCAATAAAAATGCAGAACTATTTCCTGGAGTGAAAAGAAAGGTCTGTGGTATAAAACTCAGGGTCTGTTTTGGGGGCAGGCTGGCTTTGATGAGGTCTTGGACTTGAAATGACTACCCTGAAGCAATGCTTGTTCCTCATGATAGGTGGAAATGCCTGGCTGTGAAGACATCTGTGAGTGTCATGGTTTCGCACGTGTAACTATTGTCAAGCCAACGACTCATGCATGACCATGGACCATGGCGATCCCCATGGATTGCTACTATACATGGCGCCTCGCAGCTGCTATAATGTGAGTCCCAACCACACCCACAAGCAGGACACTATCACTGACATGCAGTGTGGGTGCCCATTTGTCTGATTTATGGGTGATGTTGTGGCAAATGTGGCATCAGTTTCATTTCGGGGGAGTGGCAAGTTACAGATATTTCCTTCACAACAGGAAGTGCAGACCTGAAAGAAAGGAAGAGAAACAGAAGGCTGATGAGAAGCTGGCAGATCTTGGAAGGAGACAAGGATTTTGGAAGGAACGGTCTCCCTCACAGTAAGACTGAAATGACAATTACCTATTCCACAAAAGAGGCACCAACCCTGCATTCAAGGAAGTGGAATGAAATTTCAACTGGAAGCAATGTGGTCAACTTGAAAACCCCCTGGACTAAGCTTCAAGGAACACGAGTTCTGTTTTTGACATCCCACCAGATGGTTATTACAGGGTTCTACAACCTTCTTAGGTCTCAGCTTTTCCATCTGTGAAATAGGGATTATAATACCCTACAATCTCAAAGAAACCCCTTCTGACTATTTGAAGAAGCTGTTCAGAGGGTAAGCTTTCAATTGCCAAATTTCCATAGTGTAAGTGAAGTGGAAACAACCCAACTTAAACTTAACTATTTACTTTCATTAGAACAGTCTATGTAACTACCACCATTCTTGTGGGAGAGTTAAAGTTTGGAGGGTTTTCATTAATGCAATTATTACTGATTTATACTACTTTATTAAGGGACTGTAAGAAAGAGAGAAACCTAAAGGACTGTTGGCTGAAATTATTTTGGGCCATGGCTACACAGAGTACAGATCAGTAGCTTCAGCATCACCTGGGAGTCTCTTAGAAATGCAGAATCTCAAACCTCACCCCAACTTTAGTGAATCAGAATATGCATTTTAACAAGATCCCCAACTGATCCATATGCACAGTAATATTCGAAAAACTCTCTGATGGTCAATATCCTATTGAGTCATTATCCTGCAAGGATTTGAGGCTGGTCACAGTTGACTTGGGCTAGGAAGACATTATAATCTTGAGGAGAGAAACTGAAGGTCAGAAGTGAGCTTGAATTCTCTCTGTCAGACATAATTACCATCTCTGTGACCTGAGCACATGATGTCACTTCTCTGATCTTTAACTTTATCCATGGTGAAGTAGCCACAATAAAGCCTGAGAGCCAGGCTTGCTGGGAGTGTGGCGGGGAGTGAGGTAAAACCCTTGAGTTTACCTTTTATATTTCAAACCAGGAGCTGCAGATCATATTTTAAAATTGAATTCTTAGTGTATTTCACTAAGTGTACACTTAGTGTATTTCAAGTTGCTTGAAAATTGGGTGTCTTCTACTAAATGCCACTAAACATGGCATTGCAGGATTTTGAGAGTAGAAGTTGCCTCCGACCACCAGGAAGGCAGCCTGATGGGGAGAAGCGAGCCAACTCCAAATAAAGGCCAAGGCCTGATATGTAAGATTATATGTGGGGCCAGCTCCGAACAGCCAGCAGGAGATCAGGGGCATTCCCCACTCCAACCACAGTCAGGCTGCCTTTCTCTGGTCCTTTATATTCTCCTTCAAGGCTGCACTTGAAGTTCATTTTACACTCAATGCTTCTGTATCGGCACCAGATGGAGTTTAAGTGGAGTAAACCCACAAGGAGATGGTTCTCTGATCACCTCCTCAAATGATTCAGGAGCCAATGGATGCCTTCCCCAAGTCAGCATTCCAATGAAGACCCGAGCCTCACTTCACAGACAGTTATCAAAGCTAACCTGCTGTGGCCATTCTCGGCCGAATGAATTGTTGCTACATCTGCAATGCTTTACCATTGAGGACATAGCTGGTCCCTCATTCCTCTTCCTTCTGGTGGCTTTATTACTTTCTTCTGAGTAAAGAAAGGGCTTACAATAACTTTCAATACCCTCTTGGTGTTGTGTTTACATAATTTATACTGGTTTTCCTATGCTCTGGTCTAAATTTATCCTCTTGGAGCAAACCGGAAAGGAGAATCTTCACATAATGGTATTTTAAAGACAGTCAAAAGCCAGGCTACTTTGGGGAGTGAGAATTTGCTCATGAGCTCTGGCACGCATCTGCAGTGGAGGAAGGCTGACTATGCTGTACCCGTCACTTGCTTTGTTGCCCAGACCTTGTGGCCTTCATGCTCAGAATCTCTGCAGCCAGTCGACAAGCACTCCTCCAGTGGAACGCAGCGTTTGGTGACAGAGATGCTGTTTCCCGTGACTTCCATTGTATGCTGAGTGTAGCAGTATCTGGTCTCTGTCAACAGAGAAAATATGTTTCAGTTGAGATGGGAAATGTTAGCCCAACCTGCCCGGAAGGGAAACAACAGGAGTGTCAACACTACAAGTCCTGAAGAGATTTAACAGCACATGAGATGTACACTGTGTTGAGTTTATGTCCAATCCCAAAGAAGTCCTTGGAGAGATGCACTTCACCGCAGTAGGAGGAGAGCGTTCTGAAGAATACTGGTCTCTCTGCCTGTCGTCATCCCCAGAAACCAAGATATAATGGTATCATTCTTTGCCTTTCAAAAAAATTTTGCCACTGTATTGGTTTTTATTTTTAGGGGACGAGAGGTTTGGAGGGATGATTAGGATGTGAGAATCAGCAATTTTCAGGAAGACAAAGGGGTGAAAAAGTTCAAAGAATACAGGTTAAAAAAGAAAAGAAGTTAGGCAGGTAACAGTGGTTTTCAAGGAGTTAAAAGACTAGTAGATGCTGGAGTGTGTGTGTGTGTGTGTGTGTGTGTTTTGGAAACAGCTATTCCCTTGTAAGGGCTGAACAATTAAAAATAGATTCATTTTATCTTCAGAAAATGACTTTATCCAAAAGAAAGAACTTCTTGACAATGAGCATAGTTGGATCCTAGAATTTAACCCAGGTGAAGGTGTTGCAAAACTGAGGAGCATCATTTCTCCCTAGTATGATTTCTAGGATGGCAGATGTAGACGGACCATGACATAAGTTTCTAAACATCCCTTAAAGTCTTAGGAATCCAAAAACTTAAGATTTCTTCCAAACTACCATGGAGAATTTTTCTACTTCTAATTTAAAGACTAAAGAAAAATGGCTTTGTCAAAGTAATTCTTTAAGGCCTCTAGGCAGTGTTCAGCTTTCTAAGCCTGGGATTTAGGAGAATGTTCCTGCTCCACTTTCAGATTGAAACAGAAAATGAATAATTCTTAAGAAATGTCACCGAGCTGTTTTTCACCCATATCTTGGACTCAATTTTGCATGCTTTATACATTTTGGATATTTAGTGGCTAATATAGAATTATGACCTTCTATGATATTATTTATTAGGCAATAAAAATTCCCCCACCATATTCTGTTACAATTTTGGCAGCTTTTAACCAAGGTACTAAAGTCCAAAGAAGGAAGCTTAAGAATTTCAGGCCCTGAGAATGAGCCAATACAGACCACACTGACACATCTTGGGAATCATAAAATTCAGGATTTTTAACAATCTCCCTAAACAGGAACCTGAGTGGCCTCTGATTGAATCTTACCAAGGACAGAGATTTCCCTAATAATTATACCACTGGGGGGTGTACCTGGGCTGAGTTTGATCAATGCCCTCCCCCAAATGCTTTCCCCACACTGCACCCTGACCAGAATTTTGTCAGTGGGAATCAGGTCAAGACAGCCCTAGCTAGCTCAGGGTCCTGGAGAGCTCTTTGGAAGTGAAGTAAGTAAGGCCACCCTATGAGCTCACAGGAAAAGTTGAAAGTTTTGCACCTGGCAATGATCCTCCCCAAGTCCTAAAATATTTTAAAGTTGGAGTGATTGTTTTTCCGGTGCAGAGGAGGTAGAAGATCTCTGATTTTTTAAGCCTGTGACAGGTTTTAACACATGGAGACCGGTAGCCTGAGAAATTTACCACGTTTCCCAAAGAGGACTGGTTTACTTCTTTGGTATCAGACTTGGACATTTATGGTCATGATAGGTACACCTTTCCCACCCCATCCCACCTTCAGATGTTCAAGAAAGCAATAAAGACAGGAATGCTCTTATCTCCTGTCTCCTCTTCATGCAGACAACCAGGAGTAGCTGCCAGAGGTTTTATTGCTCCAAAGGTAAATCTGAGTAGGTAAGATCATACATTTATGGAATAAGTAAACCATTACATGGTTTCAGTTTTAGAAATTGGGTTTGTCCCCCAAGTATTAAATTCTCTTGTCTTAAGTAAGCCTCGAATAACAATTGGTGAACTTGATATAACTATTTTTTGTTCTTACTTTTGTGTCCATAATAAACTCTCTTTTAATTTATTAATTGGAAATTTATTCCACTGTAAAGATAACAACTAATGAGCTTTTTTTTTTTTTTTTTTCAGGGAAAATATGCGAAAGCCCAGTACCTAATACACTAATTCTTGCCATCCTGGGGAGAGAAAAATGATCAGCGATGAGGCTAGATAAAAAATATTCTTATACTCACCAAATCTAACCCATGAAACAAAGATATTTTGAGAACACCCCATTACTTCCAGCAGCAGCTATCCTAGATCTGAAGCGTTAATCCATTCCACTTCTTATCTTACAGAACCCCTAGGTGAGTTATGAAATGTTAACGTAAAAAAAAAGGTTCTACAGTTAAATAAGTTTTGGAAATATTCAAATAAAGTTGAACAGGTTTCTTTAGGACACAACTTAGGAGAGCCTTGAATGTGTATTGTGATCTCCAAGGCGGGTTGGGGGCAGGCAGGTAGCATTTCCCAAGCAGGATGAGGTGGACCACATGTGGCTTATCACTGGGCTGTAGAATTGATAAAAAAGGAGTTTCAGCCACAAAGCATTACGCTCCATGCATTCTGAATAATCCTTGGGTTAGTAGTGAGGTTATATGAGAATCAAGCCTGCTGATAACTTCACACTAAAAGGATTTCAAAGGCTTTTATCTAAAAGATAAAAGATGGATTTGAATTTCTACCAAGTTAGTTTTGGCCTCTAAAATCTCATATTCTGCAACTGCATGGTATTCCCAGAGGTGATGAAACAAAAGTCTTTTACTGTAAGACTCACAGGCATGCAACTGAAAGCAGAACTGGGTATAAGAGAGCTTAATCAACTAGTGGAAAACACAAAATACATAATTTTTCATGAAATACACACACACACACACACAGAAATTTCATAACCTAGTTCTGAAATTTAAAAAAAAGGTTCAAAGCTAAAATATAAATTTCCATTTACCCACCAATATTCAGTTTCTAATAATGGAAGCTGTATTTAAACAAAATATACACCAAATGATTTGACTTAAAAATGACCCAACTTCCTGGTAAAGGCTTCCTCACCACTCAGTTATTCCCTTTGGGTCCACAAGTTTTGTTTTTTTTACAAACATCTATAATGATTAAAGTGATGCTAGAGAACCATTCACCATGTGTTAGAAAATTAATGGGAGGAATATAGCTTTAATCATAGTATTATAAATTATATTGAAAAAATAAGTCTAGTGGCAGCTGCTGGCAGAGTCCCAGCCTGATTCTTGACTGTGCCCTCACCCTTCACATCCGGCTCTGCTCCTTCCAGGTCCTCCTCTGCAATGACTCTTTGCCTAAGTGTCCAGCTGGATGCCCTTCGCCCATGTCTGACCCCAAAGGATGTCTTTGCAGCTCTGGGATCTACTATATATAACGTCCTCTGCATGATTCTCCTGGGCTTCGGAGTTTTGTCTTCTAGATTTTCTCCTGCATTTCTGGTCTCTTCCTACACTTTCCTTCACTTAAATGTTGATATTCTCCCACGTTCTGTTCTTGAACCTCTTCTCAAGTGACTTCATTCAACCTCCGATGACCTTATCTTCAGTCTGATACTCTCTCCCAAACTATAGAACAAATCTGCAGCTATCTCCTGGACATTGCCAGCAGCACCTCACACCTCATGTAGCTCAAACAAATCAAATTCCCCCCATCTGTTTATCTTCCTGTGTTTATCTTAGGAAGGGACATCCTGAGATGTGGCACCTCCAACTTGGACTAGGACATTCAGAATCAGCTCAGATTTCTCTTTCCAAGCTGGGTGTCTCCAGGTCCCCTGAAATGTCTCCATTATCCATCTAATCTTTCTGTTCCATTTTCCATTTTCCATTTTCCATTTTCCCAGTGTAGGACCTCATCATTTCCTGTCTTCTTTGTCTCTGACTTCTCTCCTTTCCAATGCAGGTGCCAACAACCACCAGATATGTTACTGAAACCAAGGTCAGGTCATGCCTCTCACTGTCTATGAGAGCCTGAGTGAACCCTACCTGTTAAGAAGCCCTGGATGCATACTGCTAGGTTTAGTTAGCCTATTGGAGTGGCCAGTAGGTGGTCCATTGCTTTCTCCCTGCTCCTAAAGTTGTGTGTCAGGAGTGTAAGAGTAGCTTTGCTTCCCTGCTAAAGGAACCCCTTACATTTATAACTCACATCTTGAAACTCAGCACTTATTATTATTCAATGTTCCCCCTTGATCTAGGACCAGACTACCTCATCATTGCTAGCTGAATACCTTGAGACACCACATTACATCTTTTGACCATTCTTCACAACAAAAAGTTCCCCCATCTTCTGCTCCTGGAAACCTGTTCAAGGTTCAATCTAAATGTGATGAATTCTGTGAAACCTTCCTTGAATTTCTCCCAACCAGGTTCACAGCCCTTCTTAGTTTCCTCATTTGGTATGTCTGGCTTTCCTTCTAAGTCAGAGTTTCTCAACATTAACACAATTGACATATATACATATATATATGTATATATGTATGTATATATATTTTACTGATTGATTTTTTTAATTAGTGTTTTTATTATTTTGAGATAATTGTAGATTCACATGAGCTTGTAAGAAATAATACAGAGGGATCTCATGTACTCTTCACCCACTTTTCCCCAAATGGCAACATATTGCAAAACTATGGTATAGTATCACAATCAGGATATTGACATTGCAGTCAAGATACAGAGCATTTCTATCTCCACAAGGATCACTCATGTCAACTTCTTATTCTCACATCCTCATCCCACCTTCCCCCAACCCCTCCTTAATCCTTGGTAACTACTAATCTGTGCTTCATTTCTATAATTTTGTCATTTTAAGGATGTTATATAAATGGACTCATACAGCATGTAAACTTTTGAGGTTAGGCATTTTTACTCAGCCTTATTCATTTGAAAGTTATCTAGATTGTTGTATCAACAGTTTGCTAACTTTTAATCCTGAGTAGTATTCCGTGCTATGGGTTTACCAAGGTTGGTTTAACCATTCACCCATTGAAAGGGTATCTAGGTTAGGGATATTATTAATAAAGCTGCAATCAACACTTGTATAAAGGCTTTTGTGTGAACACAGGTTTGCATTTCTCTGGGATAAATGCTCAGAGGTGGAATTACTAGGTATACGGTAATGCCTGTTTAATTGTTTAAGGAACTGCCATACTGTTTTCAAGAGTAGCTGTGCCATTTTATACTCCCACCAACAATATATACATGATCTAGTTTCTCTTAATTATTACTGGTATTTGATGGTGTTGCTTTTTTTTTTTTTAATTTTAGCCATTCTGATAGATGTATAGTGATATATCATGTTTCTAATTTGCATTTTCCTAATGGCTAATGATGTTGAACATGTGCTTATTTGCCATCTATTTATCTTTCTTGGTGAAATATCTATTCATGTTTTTTGTCCTTTTCTTTTTTTTTCCCTCTGTGTCCCGTTTTTTTATGGTTTTGCAGCAGAATTTGTTCTTTTCTTATTTTGTTTTTTACTATTGTGTTTTGAGAATTCTTTATATATTTTAGATACTAGTCTTTTGTCAGATATTTGATTAGCAAATATTTTATGTCAGTTTGTTGTTTGTCTTTTCATCCTCTTTACAGGGTCTTATGTAGAACAGAAGTTTTTAATTTTGATAAAGTCCAATTTATCATTTTTTCCTTTTACAGATCATGCTTTTTTTTATTAAGTCTAAGAACTCTTTGCCTACCCATAGATTTCAAAGATTTTATCCTCTGTTTTTTTCCTAAATGTTATACAGTTTTATATTTGGCATTTAAGTCTATGATTAATTTTGAATTAACTTTTGTAAAAGGTGTAATACTTAGGTTGAGGTTCATTTTTTGCCCATGGATGTCCAAATGCTCCAGCACATTTGTTGAAAAGGCTCTTTCCTCTAGTAAATTGGATTTTGCATCCTTGTCAAAAATAAGTTGGACATATTTTTCAGAGTCTTTTTCTGAGATCTCTATTATGTTCTATTGATCTATGGTCTATCCCTCTGACAATATCACTGTCTTGAATACTGTAACCATATGAGAAATCTTGAAAGAGGGTAGATTGGTTCCTCCCACTTTATTCCTTTTTCAAAATTATTTCAGCTATTCTAGTTTCTTTTTTATTAATATTTTTTATTATGTTATGTTAATTACCATACATTACATCATTAGTTTTTGATGTAGTGTTCCATGATTCATTGTTTGTGTATAACACCCAGTACTCCATTCAGTACGTGCCCTCTTTAATACCCATCACCAGGCTAACCCATCCCCCCACCCCCCTCCCCTCTAGAACCCTCAGTTTGTTTCTCAGAGTCCATAGTCTCATGGTTCGTCTCCCCCTCCTATTTCTCCAATTTCCCCCCCTCCATTCTTCCCCTTCTGCTATCTTTTTGTTGTTGTTGTTGTTAAAATATAATGTATTATTTGTTTCAGAGGTACAGGTCTGTGATTCAACAGTCTTACACGATTCACGGCGCTCACCATAGCACATACCCTCCCCAACGCCTATCACCCAGCCACCCAGCTATTCTAGTTTCTTACCTTTCCATATAAATTGTATAATAATCTTGTCTATAACTACAAGAAATTTTGCTAGAATTTTGATAGGAATTGTGTAAAACCTGCATATAAATTTGGAGAATTGACATTTTTACTATGTTGAGTTTTCAATTCATGAACATGGAAGTCTCCATTTACTTAAATTTTCTCTGAATTCTTTCATTAGCATTTATGATTTTAGCATACAAGTCTTGTATATGTTTTATTAGATTTACCTTGAAGTATTTAATTTTTTGAACAATTGTAAATGGTATTATATTTTTAAATTCAATGGTCACATGTTAATTGATAGTATATATAAGTACATTTGAATTTTGTATGTTAATCTTACTATCTTGTGACCTTGCTGAACTTATTAGTTGTAGGAGTTTTGTGTAGATTTGTTGGGATTTTCTCCTTAGAAAATCGTGTCATCTGTGACATGGGACAGTTTTATTTCTTCCTTTCCGATCTGTATGCCTTTTATTTCCTTGCTTTATTGCACTGGGTAGAACTTTCGCATGAAGTTGGATAAGAATGGTGAAAGTGACATCCTTGCCTAGATCTTGATCTTACCAGGAAAGTATTTTGTCTTTCACTAGTAAGTATAATATTTGCTAGGTTTTTTAAAATAAATATTCTTTATCAAGTTGAGGAAGTTTCTTGCATGAGGTTTTGCTGAAAGTTTTTGATCATGAATGGTGCTGAATTTTGTGAAATGCTTTTTCTGCCTCAGTTGATATTAACACGTGATTTTATTGTCTTTAGCCTGTTAATATAGTGGATTATACTGATTGATTTTCAAATATTGAACTAGTCCTGCATCCCTGAAATATATAGCCACTTGGTCAGGCTTATTTTTAAATATTGCTAAATTCTATTTGTTTAATATTATATTAAAGATGTTTGTGACTATATTCATAAGGAATATTAGACTGCAGGTTTTTGTTGTTGTTATTGTTTTTGGTACTTAGTCTGGTTTTAGATTCAGGGTAATTATAGATTCTAGATAAATTGCACAACAAAGTAACTTAGATTAGGTGGCTTAAAGAGCAGAATTTATTTTTTCACAATTCTGGAGGCTGAAAGTCCAAGTTCAAGGTGTCAGCAGGGTTGAATTCTTCTGAAGCCTCTCTCCTTGTCTCACAGATGGGCAACTTCTCCCTGTATCTTTACATGGTCTTTCCTCTAGTGTGTCTATGTCCTAATCTCCTTTTCATAAGTGAACCTGAATTACCACTTTAAGGACCTTATCTTCAAATATAATCACATTCAGAAGTACTGGGGGTTAGGGCTTCACATGTGAATTTTGGGGGGACACATTTGAGCCTATTACAGGATCCTTGGTGGTAGAGATAGTAACCCAAAACAGCCATGTAAGAAGCCTCTGGGCTGTCAAAAAAAATTGATTTCTTAATCAGGGTGCTGCTTCCATAATATGTTCAATTTGTGAAAATTCATCGTGCTGTTCACTATTCTGTGTATGTCACACCTCAATTATAAGTTCAGTAAAATGGAAAGTGAAAGAAAAAAGAATCCAAGATAAAAGAAAATAGACTTATGAGAAGAACAAGCTACAAACTGAGTTGCAGATAAGCTCAATTATTTAAAGTGTACTCCAATTAGGAATTATCACATGGTTTCTGGTATCCAGGCATCTGATTAATCTCTTGACTTTCCTGATCCTATCAATTACTCTCCACAGACCCCTAAAAGACACTTTTTTCTTTTCTTTTTTTTTTTTAAGATTTTATTTATTTATTTGAGAGAGAGAGAGAGAGAGAAGGAGAGACAGTGAGAGAGTACAAGCGGGGAGGAGAGGGAGAAGTGGGCTCCCTGCAGAGCAAGGAGCCCGATGTGGGGCTCCATCCCAGGACCCTGGGATCATGACCTGAGCTGAAGGCAGACGCTTAATGACTGAGCCACCCAGGCACCCCAGACACTCTTTTCTTTTCTTGCCCCAAGTAAAAAATTCTTCAAGGCAGAAATTAAAAATAAATGAATACTTATCAATCTGATTGAGTCATAATTGTCCTCCTTTACCCTATAGTTGGTACCTCCTGAAGAAACTGCCAAACAGATACTTTCCTAGTTTTTGTTTTTGTCTTGTCTTAAAAAAAATAATCATCATCATCCATACCTCCTAAGGACAGGCAACATGTTAAGTTGAGGAAACTCTGTTTTAAAGCAAATCAATGAAACTCAGAAAGCTATGTGCTTATTACCAGACAAAGGCCAAAAAGATGGTTGGGAAGGTATGTCAAAGTAGTGAGGATAAACAGGACCTTACCATGAACAGTAGTTAAAAGTGGAAAGACAAAAGCATCAAAGAGATGCTTCCTATCTGAGGCATATGTTAATAGAAAATACTTGGGCAAAACCACTGTGAATTGAAGTAGGTTAGATGATTTCAGGGTGTCAAAAGAAAACCCATCTTGTTTAGGCTGATAGAACTTGAGTTAAAAACTACTGGAAAAGTTCTAATTAAAGAATAAATCTGGGAATTACAATGCTAGCTGAAATGAACTAGCTTGTACCTTCTTACCAAGAAACAATAGAATAAAATTACAATAGCCAGATAAAATTAAAACAACACAAATCTGTGTGGAAGCATAGATGAGCTACCAAGGCAGACAGGATTTGAAGAGCGAGATACAAGCGGAACGAATGACACGTTGAGTTGAGCCTGACATTCTATACCTGTTCTGCCCTCAAGGCACTTGTGGACTCCAAAGTTGTACACGTGGAGGCGGAGAAGCCAAGCCCAGAGCCCTGCTGAGGGACAGAGAAGCTGAGCAGAGCCTTGGTCACTCTCAAGGGATTTGGGAGGCACAAACGGGAATTCAGAAGAAGCGGGGTAGCCGGGAGAGAAGGAAAATGCAGAAAAGTAAGGCTGGCAGCCTGAGTACAGAATTCTAGGATGGTGGTTATTTACTTTCAGTGCCTTAAAAATGTCATGCCATTAACTTCTAGCCTCTATTGTTTCTGTCAACACTAAGCGTTGGCAAGGCTGTGCAGGAACTGGTACTCTCAGGCACTGCCGGGGAGAGCATACCTTGGTCCAGTCATTCTGGAAAACTGCTAGGTAGTATCTGGTAAGGCCAAAGCATGCATACCACATGCCCAGCAACACCCCCCAACCCGGGAGAGACCTAGCAGAAATTCATACATACACGTACCAAAACACATGTACAAGAATGCTCACGACATTCAAAAACCATCAAGAGTGGAATGGATGAATTTTAGTATATATACACCTATGAGAATAACTCTGTGGCTCATAAAAACAAGGATGACTCTCACATAGAAAATGTGGGAAAGAAAGGAATACATTCTGTGATTCCATTTATATATAGCTCAATGATAGTAGTCATAATTGTGTTACCTCTGGGAGAGGGGTGTAATGACTGGGGGACCCTAGTGGCCTTCTGAAGTTCTGTTACTTAACATGGGTGACAGACACACAGCCTGTTCACTTGTGAAATTTCAATGAGCTCAGCACCTATGATCTATTTACTTTCTGGCATGGATGTTACACCTTAATTTTAAAATTTTTACTTTAAAAACATTTAGCAATATGACAAGATAGATCACCTAAACACTACTTTATTACATAGAAGCCAGGAGTGTCAGATAACATATAGCCAATACCCTCTGTTGATATACAAATGAACTCTCCTGAATGTAAGGGAAATTCTAAGGGCCACCGTAGGTTCTGAGTTCCCTACCCAGGATGGAGGTGGAGGCTGGGAGGTGTTCATAGATGGACTATAAGAAGATGTGAAGTCTGGGGTCTTCACAGGGTTTAGAGCTAGAATAGATACCCCTATAGAATGGTAGAAACCTTGAAGGGCTATAGCCTAACATTATCTAAAAGAGAAAAAAAGAATCCACCGAAGGTAAAGTAAAACAGAAAGGCTATGTGTCTCAGCCTGGGCTCCAACTGAAAGAAGTCAACAATAAAAAGGTCTTTCCTGAAAATTTGTAACCATAGGGCTTGTCTTCAGTTATGTGGGGGACCACAGTTATATTAACAGATGTAAAAAGAGTCACCCAGTGTCATGCCCAGCTTTTTCTTTACTTGCACAGAAAAACTGTGAGCAGCACAGAAGCTGGTGCCTAAAGGATACGTATCCCTCTATCTCAAGATTTCTCCTGGTCTGATTTTGCATCGGCAGTAATTTCAAGTGGAAGATTTTGCCTTCAAGGGAGGCCTCTGCACTTCATAATCAAGAAGAAACATAAAAGCCTTGGCTGCTTAGGCATCCTCCACAGAATGAGCCTTTTTGAAAATTGTAATGTTTTTGACTTGACATTTAATCCCACAGACTCTTAATGAACATTGAGACAGCCCCTCTCTCAAGGTTTTTAAGCTTGCACACAGGCAAAACCTTTGGATCTAAATGCATACTCTTAACTCTTGTTTTCTTTCACCAGTTCCTTTAACTGGTCCCTCATGTAATATGATTTCAAGATCCTTTCTGACTCTAGTTATTGTCCTGTAAGTGCTCGGAGACCAAAGACTAAAGAGAAGCCAGCCAAGTGAAGCAATGAGAGCCAGCCATGGAAGGCTCTTAAATTGTCCTGTATGGTAGCAGGAATCTGTAAGTGCCAGAGGCAATAACAAAGTGACAGAGAAGAAAATACTTACATAACACACATTTCCAAGGTAAGAGTGATAGGAACCTGAGGGAGCTAGAGGAGGCTGGCTGATGCCACCCTTGCCCGACAGAGGGATTCTAGTTAGGACCAGGCTTTCTGGATGCTTATTTTGCCAAATGATGATTCACGACAAGTCTGTAAGCAAGCTTACCTCAGCTGCTAAAATACAATAGTCTCTGTGTATCTCCGTTTGACCGAGTTCAGTTTTCAAAAATTCTTGAAACCCAGGTGATCCCCGAAGCAATCTGGAATGTGGGCTTATTCCATAGAGATAAGATTAAATACTTACAAGAAATGGTTTTTTTCGCTTTCAACAAGTTATTTTCACATCATGTGCTAATTAAAACCTAAACATGTTACAAAACAAAAACCTAAGAATATCACAGAAAGCCAGGATGTTTTTCCATAGCATCTACTGAGCTTCCCTTACTAAGCCTGTCGGTAGTCCTATTGCTGCTTCAAACTAATCATCAACAGAAAAAAAATAAATTTAGGGTTAGTCAGTAGTTTTCAGTAGTTAGATACAACTCAGATTTTAATCTAAGAATTATGACGCTATTTTCATTGTGAGAAAAATCTGGAGAAAACCCAGGGGGAAAGATGGATGGCCCCTGGGAAGTGGGGTTGGTCAAGAAGGAAGCTAAGTGTGGCTCCATCTCTTCTCAGGTTACAGCTTTAGTCTCCACTCCTTCCCTGACAGGTTCAAGGCCCCCACAAAAAAAATCAAGCTACGTTTCTTTGTTCCCGCTATTCTCCGACATGAACTAGCTGCTACGCCCAGTTTGGGTCTCTTCCCGTCCAGTGAGCACACCTGGGAATCCCGTCTCCAAACCTTTGCTCTGAGTGACTTCCCCGAAGCCACGCCCTCCTCGACATTCTACTTCCGCTGCCCACTTCTGAGCTGTTGCCTCTTCCGGGTCCACAATGCCGTCCCTAGCCACCTCAGCCCCCAAACAGCAGTTGTTCCCATAAGCTCCCACAGCACGGAACGCCATGCTTCATTTGGCGCTTTTGTCCTGATATATTTGACATTTGATACGTTCAGATCTGATCTCCCCAGCTAACTGGGTGCTCCCGGAAAGAAGAAACCAGATTCCTATCTTTCGCTGTATAATCCCCCGAAAAGCCTGGCATGGTGGTTCTGTGTCATGAACCTCAGGGCATCACTTTCCATTTATCCTTATAAATTTAAGGACAAAAAGATAAAAGTGGGAGGAAAGAAGGGAAAAAGAGGAATTGTGTGAACACTGTGATTCTTTCAGATAGCTGTACTTTGGAAGGACAGATTTTGACCTTTGAAGGAAGCACCAGAAGGGATTGTTCTCCCTTCCTGAGAGGAATTCAAGCAAAATGCTACCGGTCACCTGTTTTTCCTTTGTGACAGGGATATACTTGCCCACCATCGGACTTGGGCTGGGCCTCTGTGAAATCTGGCCCAAAGCCTGAGCGCACCAGTTCACAATCCCTCCTTGTCCTCTGCATCCTCTCTGCTAGAGCAATGCCCAGAAAAGCATTGCCACGTGTCCTCTGCAGTACATCCGACTTGTGGCAACTGTTTCAAAAGCTAACCTGCCACCTTTGTCCCTGCTGGAACCATCCTAAAGGTTATTGGCTACACAAACCAACCATCCTGGTTTTGTCCAGAGTCACTGTTTACAATGGGTCTCAAATTTTGCTGCCTAGTAGAATGACCCTGGGAGATTTCAGAAAGCCTTATGCTCAGCCACACCCCACACCATTTGAATCCCTGAGAATGGACCCAGGCCTCAGTGTTTTAAAATCTTCCCCTGTGATTTCAGTGGGCCACCAAGTTTGAGAAGCAGTGGTTCAACCAAGTCCATGAGCAACCTATCCAAATGTTCATTCTGTAGGGGTAATGTTAGAAAAACACTGGCTTAGTCCAAAATAAGCGTGTGATTGCAGAAGGCCCTGCAGACAGGACTTATCTTTGATTTACCAGGATGGTGGGATATCTAGCTTGTGATTAAGCCAATCTTCAGCATCTCCATGTTTTTCTCTTCCCTATGGTCATTTGGGACCCCATTAACATCTCTACCTAAAAGTAAACAAGAGGAAATTGGTTGGAAATGACAACAGTACGTTTCACTTACTATTAGTGGGGAGAGGAGCTCCCAGTGGTTCTGGCCCCTGACTGTTC
Source organism: Neomonachus schauinslandi (assembly GCF_002201575.2). Lineage (NCBI taxonomy): Eukaryota > Metazoa > Chordata > Mammalia > Carnivora > Phocidae > Neomonachus > Neomonachus schauinslandi. The sequence goes on along the minus strand of NW_025408868.1, from coordinate 18,175 downwards.
ATTAGAATCACCTGTGATATTTAAGTCCACCAGTGCAGGGCCCTGATCTCAGAGATGCTGGTTCAAGTTCTGTAGAGTTGCATTTCTTATCACGTGGTCTCTAGACCAGCAGCATCTGTATCACCTGGGAATTCCTTAGAAATGCAAATTCTCGGGGCGCCTGGGTGGCTCAGTCGTTAAGCGTCTGCCTTCGGCTCAGGTCATGATCTCAGGGTCCTGGGATCGAGCCCCGCATCGGGCTCCCTGCTCGGCGGGAAGCCTGCTTCTCCCTCTCCCCCTCCCCTTGCTTGTGTTCCCTCTCTCGCTGTGTCTCTCTCTGTCAAATAAATAAATAAAATCTTTAAAAAAAAAAAAAAAAAAAGAAATGCAAATTCTCAGACCCCATCACAGACTCACTGAATCAGGAATGGGGCAAGAGTGGGGGCAGAAATCTATGTTTTAATAAGCCCTCCAGGGAATGCTGATCATGCTAGAGTTTGAGGACCACTGGCCTAGGGAGGACATAGATTCCAGCAATTTTGAAGAGATCCACAGGTGTTTCTACTGGGCAGCCTAAGTGGAAGTGGATGGGTTAAACAGCACTGGCTTAGGCAGCTGACAGTCTCTTAATTTCACTTTCCATCTCCCTGTGTTCAGTCCTCCATGGGAGACAGAGTGCCTTTCACGAGTGTAAGTGTAAGAGCCCCGGCATCACGTTAAAAAATAATAGATTTGGCTTAGGTGTACTCAGTCATTTTAATAACTGGATTAAACCATCAGCAAAACACATCTAACTACCCATTTGTCAGTAAAATGCTCTGTCCTCATCATCTCCCCATCAGATGGACGGTCCTCCAAAATTAAAAGCCAATTAATAATGACTCTATAGCCAAATATAACTATCTTTTTTATTCAGGAGGATAAAAGAGATATGAATGTGAATGTGAAACCTCTACATCATTTTGAAATGGACCTCTAGGTCAAAATTTCATGCTTCAATTGGGCATCCATCTCATCCTTCAAAAAGAACTTAATAGTTTAAAAAGCTCAGGTTTTGTGTGTGTGTGTGTGTGTGCAATGATGGCTTTTAGAATTCTAGCTTTCATACACTCTCAGGATAGAAGCCTCTGGCAAGATATGTAATAAATGGGATCTTTATATGAACATCAATTCATACTTCACATAAAAGAAGTTACAGTACAATGACTAATGCTTCAAAGAGTGGCCAACAGGCTGGTTGTTCTCTTCTTGTCCTGCATTTGGCTGGGCCTGGGGGTGGGAAGGATCACTTACCTCTTTTGGTGCTCCAATGATGCTTCATGAGAAAGGGGGCAATCCTAACGATTAGTTTATGTCTCTAAAAGCCTTTGATGATAAGTTGATGATAAAAGATCTACTCATAGCCTTAGACAAGAAAAGTGGTTGAGATTGCAAGCATCATTTGACGCCTCTATGTGTCAAAGTCAACAAGGCTGTTCACTCATGGGCAGCTCTGGGCACCCCAATCTGTCTACTGAGAGTTTACCTCGAGGACAGTAGATGTCTGGAGCCCATCGGTTGCACTCATAATTGTCTGCTGCCTTTTCACAGGTGAAACACTTAAATCCACCAGGATATGGTGTGGCTAGAAAAAGGATCAAGAAAAATGATTAATTTTTTTTAAACTGAGCACAGAATCCTGAAGTTAGACATTTTCATTTTTTAAAAAGGATTCTCAAAACAGCCTGCCTGGCAGTTTCTTAAAAAACTAAACATGTAACTACCATGACTCAGCAATTGCACTCTTGGGCATTTATCTCTGAGAAATGAAAACTAATACTCACACAAAAACCTGTATGCCAACGTTCACAGTGACTTCAACTGTAATAGCTGAAAACTGGAAACAATTCAGATGTTCTTCAATGAATGAATGGTTAAACACACGGTGGTACCTCCATTTTATGGAATACTAGCAATAAAAGTGAACTATTAATACATCCAACAACTTGGATGAATTTCCAGGGAATTATGCGAAGTGAAAAAAAATCCCCAAAGGTTATATGCTGTATGATTCCATTTACATAACATTTTAAAAATGACAACATTTTGGAAATGGAGGAAAGATTAGTGGTTGCCAGGGGTTAGGGATGGCAGTGGTTGGGGGCAGGGTGAGAGGAAACTGGGGGGGAGGCCAATAGGAATTCTTGTGCTACTGAAACTGTGTAGTGTCTTGACTTGGTGATGACTATACAAACTTACACATGTGAGAAAACTGTGTAGAACTAAATACACACACATGCAAATGAGCACAAATACAATTGGGGAAATCCGAATAAGGCAGGTGGATTGATTATACCAATGTTAATAACCTGGTTGTGATTTTATTCTATAGTTTTTAAAAATGTTACCATTGGCGGAAAGTGAGTGAAGTGAACGTGGGATCTCCTTGTGTTACTTCTTATAACTGCTTATAAATGTACAATGATCACAATAAAAATTTCAATTAAAAATAGGCGCTCTACATTTCCAATGATTCTTACATTTCAACTTATATAGACATGTCAATATGTAAATATAAATATTAGGTTGAATCCTTAAAAATTTCCTTATGTTTGACCATTTTGGAACTATAAAAGTAGCCATATCTCTGGCTCAATCTGATACTTTTATCTGGTTGACTTGACAGGGTTAAGAATTGCTAGAGATGGACACAGTGCCGGGGTGGCTCAGTTGGTTAAGCATCTGCTTTCGGCTCAGGTCATGATCCCAGGGTCCTGGGCTTGAGCCCCGCATCGGGCTTTCTGATCAGCAGGGAGTCTGCTTCTCTCTCTCTCTCTCTCTCCCTCTGCCCCTTGCTGCCACTCATTCTCTCTCTCTCTCTCAAATAAACAAAATCTTTAAAAAAAGAATCCTTAGAGATGGTAAGGATCACCTAAGAAAAGAGTCTTCTTTACTAAAATCTATGCTGTGCAGAGGTGACCCTCCTAAGGGCTGTCTCAGGACCGTATCCAACACCCACGGGCAGCATGCTGAGGGCACGTGGTGGATGTGGAGGCACTCCAGGCCTCCAGCTCCAGCCTAGGGATGCGCAATTCCAGGAAGCCCTTCCTAGCCCTCCCTCCCCACCCCTGAACTGCCCCTTTCTACCTTCTGAAGAGACTGTCCTCCAGGTACTTGTATCTTTGCCTTCATTTATGCTCAGGCAGATAGGTGTCTGGTGAGAGTCACGCTCTAGACTGTGCCCTGGGCCTGGTGGGCATTTAAGGACGAGCCCCCATCCAAAGAATGTCAGGGTGCCAGGAACGCCAGGGTGTCTCTGTCCGTTTCACTGATGTGCTTTTACATGCTGCTTATCAACTTAAGAGTTTTGCCTTTTATAAACAGAACTTGCACTTTTTTTTTTTTTAATCTGTAAAATTACCTGGCCTCTTTGAAAACTACAGACACTCAAACACTTCATCTGCAGGACCAACTGTTCTCCCTCGCAGATGGCTGAGCCTGCATATCCCACTGGTGGAGATAATCATCTCAGGGTAAATTGCTTTGCCCACATGGAACCAATTAAGTATGTTATCAAAAATAAATGAAGGAGGAAGGCATCAGCTTAAGGCCAAATTATGGGCCAGCTTTAACTGATTTTCACCTTGCTTGTATTTGCTTGCAGCATGTCATGGAGCTGACTGACACTATCCAAGAAGCTGACATGATCCAAACTCATAAACTGTCTAAAAAAGACAAGTAACTGGACCTTCTCAGAGGCCAACTATATTCCTCCAAGTAGTTGGTGACTCATAATGATCATGAGTGCACGGACTGCCTTAAAATGGAAAGCAGCTTAGACGGAGCCACATTTCCCAAGGAGGAAATTTCTCTATGGGGAGACACACTCTCCCCATCATACAGTTATAACAAAACAGAAGTAAACTATTTTGTAAAACTACACACAAATAATGTTTATATCTCCACATCTTGCTGTCTAGATAGGTGGGTTACATTTGAATTGAAAGATTCTACTTAAGATAAGTACATGCCTGAAGAATTTAAAACAAACAGGCTCTTTTATTTTATTTATTTATTTGAGAGAGAGAGAGCACGCATGCACATGAGTGGAGAGAGGAGCAGAGGGAGAGGGAGAAGCAGACTCTCTGGCTTAGCAGGGAGCCTGATGCGGGGCTCGATCCCAGGACCCTGAGATCATGACCTGAGCCGAAGGCAGACGCTTAACTGACTGAGCCACCCAGGTGCCCTGACAAACAGGTTCTTAAATTTTAAAGCCACTCCATATTCTTATGGACACTCAAATTAGCTTATTTTGACAAATACAGGAAAACCCATACAAAATATTTTAGGCAACTGTCCTACTGGGTACATGAAAACACTAATTTCACGTGTAATATGTAAGTCAGTTTAAAAGAAGAACTTTAAAACAGCTTGTAAAATTTGAAGAATTATCAAAGTAAGAGTTTTGGGGAAAAAAAGGATGTAAATGATTTGTCACAGAAAAGTATTTCTCAAAAAATCATCATCATATTCACCAAGGTTTATGACTGCAAGCTAGCCGTACCACTTCAGCCTGCATGATTAATTCACGAGAGCATCCAATTTTATCTATCACTACAGCCAGTAAAACTTTTCGCTAGAATGTTGGATGAGTTAATCCTGGAAACTTTCCCATCAAAGAGATAAATTAAGAACTCTGAATGAAGATTGATGATCCAGCCACTACAAGAATAAACTTACTGAGAACCTCGAACTAATAAGTTGTAGTGTTCCCAAATTTGGATTATTTAATAGACCCTTCAAAATGATCTTTTCCAAGATTAGTGATACATTAAATTAAATACTGTTATTTCTTACACAAGGAGGCCTGGACTCTGAAGTTAACCCAAAGTATATCAAAATTTAAACAGGAATATGAGCTAAAACACTATGGTAGCAAAATGAAGCTTTGTTTCATATCATTTATCTCTGAACATGTTTATCAGCACATATCACTGACAATTAACCAAATGATTTCCTTTTCAGAGTTTTACTTCCTATCTGTGTGAGTCTCAACCACAACTGTCTAATATTTGCCTATAGGAAGTTGTATTTGCATCTTGGTTGGTAGTACTGATCCGTGAATAATCAAACTCTTTTCAGTAACAAGTCTCTTCAAACAGACTCAGTTTTAAGTGGCTAATTATACCACAATACCAAGTAAATGGTTAAATTCTTCCCTCTGGAAATATTTAACCAAAACTAAGGTCTACAGATGAGCAACTGTCTCCAGTAACTTGCTAATTGATACTGCATCTGATAAAGAAGCCCTTTTTTTAAAAGGAAGGAAAAAGATTCCTAAGAGATGTGTTATTTTCTTCTTTGTTACTTCAAAGCATTACAGGGCAAGTAGAGTTTCAAATCGTTGTGGCCTCAGCTGTGAATGAATCTAATTTGGCTCTTGATCACAGAGTTAATAAGCTTAGTATTCTGTATTTCAGGGCATAAGTCCTTGGTCCCTCAAGAGTAGGTGATTGTAAAGAAGAAAAGAAACGTCAAAGTGCCCAGTTACTTCCTGTAATATAATCTGTCCATTAGAGTCCCATGGTCAGACGTGGTTCAACCAACTATAATTCATTCGTAAGGCGATGGAAGAGATTTCATCTTTGTTTCCACCTCTTGGAACTTTTGCCTGGACAAAGGCCTTCAGTTATCAAAACTGTGGTGAGAAGAGAGTCTTGTTTTAAAATGCATGCTGCTACGTAATGCATCCAAACTTGTTTTATTCTTGCCAAATTAATTCTCATTGTTTTGGAAACTGGATGCAAACCTAACATTTCTAGAAACTTAATAAAGTGAACTTCTTTCTGAGTTCTAGCAACAAAATATTGTCAGTATAACTTGAATACTAGGAACATATTTCTGACAGAAATGCATTTTCTGGTACCTTTCTAGAGAGTGCCCTTACCCCCTAAGTAGAGAATTATGAAGAAACTTCGTTGGCTCACTATCTGGGCATAAGCAAGCCCCCTGCAGGGATATAGCTCTTTGTTCCATGTGATTAAGGAAAGACTCAGAATATGCAACCAGAGGAAAACTGGGTTTCTCAGGAAAGGCTTCTATTATAAGTAAAGAAATGGAGGCAAGAACAGGTTGCATCCACTTAGGATGTTAACTTCTGCTATCTCGTCTGACGTCTGGAAACCAAATAAGTCACTCCATTTCTCTGAACACAAACTCCTGTTTTGAAGGTTTTATTGGTCTTTGGTATTTTAATCATAGGGTGGGAAGGAAATTCATCATTTTTCAGATGAAAAAGAAAAGAAAAGCATATAAATTATAGAAAAGAATGTTATTGAGGACAGTGCCTCAAGTTTGAAAGCCATAAAGTTGATTTTTTTTCAAAGGTTAGAAACTTCAAAAATTAGGGAACCAGGGGGTGCCTCGCTGGCTTAGCTGGTAGAGCATGCAATTCTTGATCTCAGGGTTGTGAGTTCTAGCCCCACATTGGGTGTAGGGATTACTTAAAAATAAAATCTTTAAAAACAAACAAACAAAAAAACAGAAAAATTAGAGAACCAGAGATCACAGCAGATTAGTCATGGGATGCTGAACTCTCCTCACCAGGGTTTCAGTCTCACCACACTTATGATCTCTTAGGGCTGTTCACAGCCCAGGGGAAATGAGTTTGTTTGCCTGGTGTAGAAAACTCGTGTGTCTTCTCAACATCTATGGCATCATTGATTTCTCCTTGGGTAGGTTCTGAGCGGTATCTAACATAAATTGAATCAGGCTCGCTCGCTAACCCCAAGAAAGTTGTTTGTGCCTCCATCTACAAAGTGAGGCGATTATATTAATAATTCAAAGTCAAAATAATCCCACTCTTCCCTCATCTATTTTTTATGGTCTATGTTCTACAGAAACCTGCTTATTTGTAGAGAGATCACTCCATCTAAACCTGGTCTAGTGGGTGCTGCTCAGGGGCAGAGGAACATGACCTTTTAAAAAATCAAAGTGTAAAAACAAGCAAACAAACATCAAAAACTTCTGAAATAGTGCAGAGAAATGTGAAGTAGGAACTGTTGTTGACAGTAACTTCAATCCAGCAAGAATTTTTACTCCCAATGACCAGTTACAGAGACTCTGAGAACTCAGCCCAGAGCTGCTGGTGAATCATTTATGTGTAATCTAGCTTAGAAATGACATCTTCTAGCCTCCATAGCTCAAGATCATATCAGAAAACCCCACCAATTCTTTCTATATGGGGAATTCTTTTTTCTTAAGACGTATTTATTTTAGAGAAAGAGAGAACATGAGTGGGGAGAGAGGGGCAGAGGGAGAGAATCTCAAACAGACTCCATGCTGAGTGCAGAGCCCAGTGTGGGGCTCAATCTCATGATCCTGAGATCAAGAGCTGAGCCGAAACCAAGAGCTGGCCACTCAACCAACTGAGCCATTCAGGTGTCTTTATTTGGTGAATTCTTTTTAATCAGGTCATGGCCTTATTTAATTAACACAGGCTACATGAGTGGAACTTTCCTGCCAACTTCTAGAGAGCAGGGGTGATTGCTTCTCTGGCCTGGCAGAGCTCATTCTTCAGAGATCCCATTTTGAAATGGACTTTTCAGATAGGGGTCCACTCAACCCTGGCACTGACCCACCACAACACTGGTGCAGGAGTGGTGTGTGTGTGTTTGTTTTATTCTTGTGCACTTGAATCCAATCCCCTTGATTTTCCTCCCCACCCTGTGTGGACAATCACAGCCTCAGCGGAGGCCTGTTTTTCGGCCCAGTGACTATTGAGTCTATCACTGAAGCAGACAAAGAATCCCATAGAAACTGAAGGCTTTAGCAATCACAACTGAGACTGAAATCTAGGTTTTTGTTCACCAAGTCTAATAAAAAAAGCATGGCTCTTTGGAGGAAAGAACAAAATGCAATCCTAGAAAACACAGCAGGTATCCAAGCACCTTCTTTTCATGATTACGAAAATCAACAGTCCCGCAAAAACAAGGAGCCAGATAATCTTTCCACACAATTAACCAGTAGGCACCAGCCTTTATTGGTGAGAATGTACAATAGCAGTAAGTCTGAAGGAACTATTTGCTGCCTGCCAAATGTATATTTGGAGTTAAAAAATTAGAGGGACATAGTTTCAGCAACCTAAGTTTACCATCTAAGCCAATTACAACAACATCCTAAGCAACGAACATCCAATTGACTATTATATATGTGCCTAGTATCTTATGGATATTCTTTCTCATTCACAAAATAATGCAACAGGGTGTGTATTATTTCATCCACTCTAGAAATGTAGAACTCAACACTTAACAAGATGCCTCTAACATTCATTGAGCATATACTGTGGCTCATACTCTGCTAAGTGCTTTGCATGCATTCCTTTATTTAACCTTCACAAAGTTAGGGAATTCCTTCCTTCCCTCCTTCCTTCCTTCCCTCCCTCCCTCCCAGAAGGCTGCAAAGCAGTTGAGCTAGCCACTGACCCAAGATCCAAGCCCCTGTGCATTCCGTGGAACACCTCTCATCTAAACCAGAACACATACACATTAAATACTCTAACCATGTGGAGTCCCTGCGGCTGCCTCCACTTGGACTATAAGATCCTCAAAAGCAAGAACTCTGTTTTATTTGCCCTGACACCTCCCACGTCTATTACAACGCTTGACACACAGTAGAAACTCAAAAAATGTTTGCTGAACAGAACATTTCAAAAGAGTAACGTACCTCAGGGCAAATGCTAATGGTCAAAATATACCCAACATACCCGGCTCTCACCACCACGGGGGCCATGCAGAAGACGACTCAAACAAAGATAAAAGAGAGAAGATAAATACAGAGATGGAGACCAAAAGAGGAAGTAAAACTGCTGTGTTTCCTGAAGTGTGATCCTTAGAACACCATCAGTAACAGAAGCATCTGTTTTGTTTTGTTTTTTGCTTTCAGCAAAATTCATGGGTACAGTCCCAGATATGTGCAATCAGACACTCCAGGGAAGGGGTCTGGGCACCGACGTTATTACGCACTCCCTAGATGATTCTTAAACACAGGAAACCAAAAGGACAGAGAATAGGAAGTTGTGGGAGGCCAATCACGCTGAAACTGAGAATCAGAAGCACAGACAGGAAGACCAGCGATTATCTTGCCTCTCAAGGACTGATCTTTGACGAATACCTCTGCCTGGGACATGCCGGTTCACTTTGATAACTGACTGAGAGCTGGCACGAGTTAAAGGGAAAGGTGTTCAGAATCAGAGCGACTGTGCTGGGAACAGAGAAAACAAGCCTTAACAATCTGCCTTGAAATAAAAAAGGCCCTATAAAAAGGTGAGGGTAAAGCATACAACATCTTTGGGAGCATCTGCACCCCCCAATTCAATCAGCCAAGGTCTCCCCTGCATGGAAGGCTGACTTTTCCTGTCCATTTTTCAACTCACATCTTATTCAAAGTAAAGTGACACTTCTGCAGCAAAGAGAACGGAGTCTTACTTGAAGGATGGAGGTAGACAATGTCTTTCACTGTGAAGTCTCGTGATTGAGCAGCTTTCAGACAATCAGCCAGCAGGCTCAGGAACAGGAGCCAGGCCAGGGCAGGGCCAGGGTCCATGGCAGACTGAAGCGTCACTCATGCAGGGGGCCCGGGGGCCAGAACTTGGGACCACGGGAGGGAAGTCGCACCTGAAATATGAAGCAAGACTCATCTCAATGTCCAACTCGAGGAAACCATGGGAGACTTGGCAGAGCTGTGCTGGGAGGATGGGCTCGGGGCAGACAGGGAGCCAAAGGCACAAGGAAGTGAGCAGACATGGAGAGAAGCCTTATGAACGGTGATTTCAGAGCATTTAGGACATTCCAGCCCCAATCTATTCTTACTCAAGTAGCTAAAGCTCCACGGGTAGCAGTCCCCTCTCATATCTAGCAGAGATGGTATCAAGAGAGATTGGATTTTAATGAAATCCAGGTACTTTTGCCAGAGGGCCAGGGGATGTCTGCCAGAATGCAACAATAAGTAAGTCAGGTACAAAAGTTCAAGAGCATTTCCTTGATAATGGTGAAGGCCAGGTATGAGAGTGCAGGCTTTCTGGGTCATGGTGTCCAAGAAAACCTATACAGGGTACGCTTTCAGATTCGGAAACGAAAAAAGAAAAGAAAAGAAAAGAAGAGAAAAGAAAGAAAAGAAAAGAAGGAAGGAAGGAGGAAGGAAGGAAAGAGAAGAAAGAAAGAAAGAGAGCAAAAGAAAGAAGGAAGGAAAGAAAAAGAAGAAAGTAAGAAAGAAAGAAAGGAAGGAAGGAAGAAAGAAAGAGAGCAAAAGAAAGAAGGAAGGAAAGAAAAAGAAGAAAGTAAGAAAGAAAGAAAGAAAGGAAGGAAGGAAGAAAGAAAGAAAGAGAAAGAAGGAAGGAAAGAAAAAGAAGCAAGAAAGAAAAAGGAAGGAAGGAAGAAAAAGGAAGGAAGGAAGAAAGAAATGTAGGTAAATTGGCCTCTCCCAAAACAAGTATCTTTGCTGCTCGAAATCTCCTTAACATAACTAACAATATTGGCCGGGTGCTACTGAAGCCCTTTCCATGTATCAATTAATTCCCCCAACAATCCTATGAGGTAGGCACTATTACCATCCCATTTTGAGTAAACTGAAATCCAGCAGATGAGGAGAAGAGTTGGTTCAAACCGAGACAGTCTGGCCACTGAATCCACATTTGTAAATGCTAGGTGTTATTCTGTTCTTCCAATGACTGATTCAAGGTGTATAAACTTCGACTAATAAAATGAGGTAAAAGTATCACTGTAGCACTAACCAGTCATCATTGTGTCCTTCATTCTGGTTCTGTCCTTTTCAATTAAAATCCAGAGCAGTAAAATCTTTTACTAGGGTTGAACTGTCCGGCTTACTAAGAATGTAGATATATATCTTAATTTATATGTGCTAATTGCTTGCCATCTTACTGCTTTCCTATAGAATCTGTTCCTCATGTTCTACTCTTTTGTAAATACCATCGTTCTATTGCCCACACAAGGGGTCATGTTAGATAGTCACTTTATCTTAAACTGGGAGAAAAAAACCACCAGTTGGACATTTTGTTTATAAATTTTAATATGAATATTCAATGAGATTTTTTAAAAAGCATTAACAAAATAATTCAATGAGATTTTTAAAAATATTCAATGAGATTTTTTAAAAAGTACGACAAAATAAATTTCTAATTATTTTGTCAAAATAAATAGATCAAGAGTAAATACATCATAAAACAAAATCAATAGGGAAAACCAATATGAACTAATCAGATATTAATTAATATTTATCAAAGCAGGATAGAAAGTATAAAAATGAATACAGAAACTAGAACATTCTAAGGAGCTCAGAAATAGACACAGCTATTGACATGATGTAAGTAATTTTTCAAAATTATAGAACAGGAAAATATTAACTGAATAATATTCTGATAACTTAATTAAAAACTGGGAAGATGAACCAAAACCAAACAACGCACAATACACTCACATTAACTCCAGATGGATTGATGCATTCATTATTTTTTTTTTTAAGATTTTATTTATTTATTTGAGAGAGAGAGAATGAGATAGAGAGAGCATGAGAGGGGGGAGGGTCAGAGGGAGAAGCAGGCTCCCCGCCGAGCAGGAAGCCCGATGCGGGACTCGATCCCGGGACTCCAGGATCATGACCTGAGCCGAAGGCAGTCGCTTAACCAACTGAGCCACCCAGGCGCCCGCATTCATTATTTTTTAAAAACAGACAAACTATTAGGAAATAAGATTGGAACTCTTATCACCTGGTAGTAGCTTGATGATGCCAGGCTTGCCAATTTCATGCTTACTCCCCATCTTCTGTTTACATTTGGTTCCCCAGGCGAACATGCATTCGAGAAGGGAATGAGCTGCTTGTTCCCTTAATAGGTGTGACTGCCAGGCACTGTGCTAGGCACTTGTTTGAAAAATATGATGAGGCAACAAACAAATATTAACGATATTTTTCGTTTGCCAGGTGACAGAGACAAACATAATCTCCTCTTCAATGAATGCAGCGGTGCTTCATTTTATTCATTTTACACGCACTCTGGCCAGCTGGGATTACAGCTGAGGAATGAATCTGCTCTGCTTCAGCAGCCCCCGCCCCCCCCCCACCCCGCTCCTCACAGTCTGCAGCCCCGGCCCAGGGTGAGAGGGATGGCCAGGAAAGCTATCTGGTTTTCTTTCAATACAACCTAACATTAAATATCAACTAGCTGCCAACCTAAGTTCTTTGTAATGTGAAACTTGCTGGCAGCACAGTACTTCACATGCAGCAAACAACGCAAGTGGCATGATTTAATAAAAGCATCCCTCAACCACGGTATTCCTTCCGGTTACCGATTGAAAGGTCTCCCTCTGCACAGTACTTGCACTAAGCAGTATGCGTTAGTTAATGTCATCAGAAATGAAACATACCCAGCCCCAAATCTTCACTGAACAGCACGGGTGTATGACTATGTGTGAGTAATGGACAGAGATATTGGCTAGACACCTGGATTTGAAACCTCGCTCCAACATTTTCTTGCTGTGCAACCTTGAGCCAGTTATTTAACCACTCTGTGCCTCAGTCTTCTCATCTGCAAAATGAAGATCATAATACTACCTACCTCAAAAGTTTCTTATGAGAATGAGGTAACAGAGTAAAGCACTAATAACAGTGTCTGTCACACAAGAAATACTGTGTAATATTTCCCAATATTTTTACTACTATCATTTTGTTCAAAATACAGCTTTAAAGTCAATGTAGTTTTCTAAATCAAGGTAACTATGATGTAAATGTTGTGTTCTAAGTGAAAGAGAATATGGTGCCATGAATTTGGGTTCAACCCACAGCTCCCTTTCCTTAAATCAGAAAAAATACAGCAATTTCCAGAACTACTGGAAATCCGCACATCTCTTTCACCCCAACATCTGCTCCATGGCTAGTCAGGCAGGGACAAAGCAGGTGGGAGACAGGGGGAGGGTACTTCCTGCCATGGACATTTTCATATTGCCAAGGCTCCTGCAGACCCAGGTGACTTCCTGCCATCCTTCAGCAAGCAAGCAAACAGATGGGTGATGCCCGTCTACACTCTCCCCATGTCGCCCTCAAGATACTCTGTAAGGCCTGTGTTCCACCTCCATGACCTTTACACATCCGCGTTAGATTTTACTTGTTAGAAGATGTTGAGAGAGCACAGGTCACGAGCACACCATCTTATATCCCTTTGAAGGCACATGTCTCTGTGGATGTGTCCTCACACATGTGTTTAATGTAGAATTTCCGAATTCTTAAAGTAGCTGAAATTCTATGACCCCAACACGTTTTACTCATGAAGTTGCTCCTTCTTTAGAAAAAAAGGAAATCTGTATTTTCTAAGCTTATATATGATTAGAAGAAGGACTGAAAGGCTAGATACCAAAATGGTTTAGGATTTCTGATAATTTTAATGGTCTTTTTTTGCTTCATTTGTAGGCTCAAAAATTTCTGATCAGCATGTATTACTTCAGTAGAGTGTTTTTGTATATTCATAATATTGTACCACCCGTCCCCTAGTCCAGAACATTTCCATCACCCCTCCAGAACTCTTGTGCCATTGGCAGCCACTCCCAATTCCCTTCTCTCCCTAACCCCTGCAACCACTGATCTACTTTCGGTCTTTATGGATTTGCCTACTGGAACATTTTGTGTCAACAGAATCATACAACATTTAGCCTCTTGCGTCTGGCTTCTTTCAGTTGGTATGATGTTTTTAAGAGTCATCCATGTGGTAGCATGAATGGGTACATCATTCCTTTTTGCAGCTGAATAATATTTCATGATATGGATATAACACATTTGTTTATCCATTCATCGGTTCATGGACATTTGGGTGGCTTCCACTTCTTGACTACTGGAAGTAATTTTGCTCTAACACCCACGTTCATACTTTCGTGTGAACGTATGTCTTCACTTTTCTTGGGTATAGACCTAAGAGTGGGATTGCAGGGTTTTATGGTAACTCTGGGTTTAACTTTTTGAGGAACTGCCAAAGTTTTCCACTGTGGCTGCACCATTTTACATTCTCATCGGCAAAATATCAGTGTTCCAATTTCTCCATATCCTCACCAACCCTTATTTTCATTAATTTTTTTATTATAGCCTAGTGAGTGTGAAGTGATATATCATTGTGATTTTCATTTGCTTTTCCCAAGTGATATGATGCTGAACATCTTTTCATGTGCTTACTGGCCATTTGTAGATCTTCTCGGAAGTAACGTCAATTCAAATCCTTTGCTCATTTTTTAATGGGTTATTGTCTTTTTATTGTTGAGTTAAAAGAGTTCTTTCTATATTCTGGACTCTGGACACTTTTCAGATATATGATTTGCAAATATTTTCTCCTTTTCTCTGTGTTGACTTTTCACTTTCTTAATCAATGTGTGGGCTTCATCAAAATTTTAATTTTAATTTTAATTTTGTGTCTACACATTGCTTTTTATAAATCTAGATTTTGTTCCCTTATACAAGTCAAGCCCAACATAGCACTAAGAAAAAAAATCTGCATACAATGCACTGTAAAAGAACTTGTTTACTTTGGGTAGCCAGGGCTATATTTTCCACCTCTCTTTCCCATAAGAAAAACAGAATGGGCAGAACTATTTATTAATATCACCACCAACTGCTTACATTCCTGCAGTAAATCATTAAACACTACTCACTCTATTAGTATATTCTGGGAACTAAAATATGAAAGATGAGTTACATGCATTCACAATTAGTCTAACCATTACTGAAATATGGGCTCTGCTGAGGGGGATGTATTTTTTCTGTACAGATTCTCAGTAGGCAAAGAAGCTTTAATCCTTAAGCCTCCCAGATATGATGCTGGACATGCTCAGATAATATGAAGGGTCTTTTCTAGGACCTTGATGTTTTTCTCTGGAGGCCACTGTGCCTTTGGACTGTCCTAGACATTTAGAAAAGATGTTGCATTTCCATTTTATGTGCTGCTATTTGACTACACACTGAGGACCCCATCCCTGACTCTGGTTCTCTTTATGAAGAAGTACACTCTCATTTTCACAGCTCTGTGACCTTTCATTTGTTATTTATGAGCTTTTGCAAATCTAATACCACTCTGACAGATTTAATTTGTGCTCTAAATTACCTTTGCATGAGTTACTCAACTGCCAGTCTTATTCCAATGGATTACTTGCTACATTCTGAAACAGAAAAAAAAAATTAGTTGAGATCTGTTTGACTTCCTCCACTTGGGAGAAAGTTGAAAAGAGTTGCATTCTGATTTTTTACTCCATGATAATACTTGGTATAAAGGAGGATTTCTAATACTGGTCAGGGAGGCAAAGTGATAGACAGGTCAAGTTTTACAAATCCATACCCTAATTGTTATTTCATATAGAGTCCATAAAATGAGACACTTCCAACTCCTTAACTGGTCACTAAGACAATTAAGCACTTCCGAAAGCTACATTACTGAGGTACCAGTTACCAAATGACAACACCTCAGTATTAAATCAATATACAAGCAATTGTGAAGTAGAGAAGTAATGCAAATCTAAGGATTTTCCAATGCTATTCATGTTGAAGTTTGAAATGCCTAATATGAGAACAAAATGAAATTCTGAAGCCTGAAAGATCATGAGAAATCTTGACTTCATTTTAGGTATGTATAATCGAGGCTTGGTGGTGCCTTAATGACTTGAGAAAGTTAATCCAGCTCCCAAAAGTACAAATTAAAGACATGTCTTCACAAAACTAAGACTACTTACATATATCATCCCGACTATATAGTAACTTCTCACAATGTGAAAATTGCTTATAACATGGTGGTGGTTTACAAACATGCCTTCAAGTTCACTGGCATGTCTCCATTGAGAGGGAGGGTCTACATCCTCTCCCCAACCTTATAGACCAGTTGACCAGAGTATGGTGGAAATAACACTCTGTGGCCTTGGAAGCTAGGTCGTAGAAGGTACTTCAACTTACACCCAGTGTTTTGGAGCACTCAGCCATGTAAGCAATCTGAGTGCTTTGAGTGCCATGATGTGAAGAAGCCCAAGTAGTCCACACAGAGTTCCTGAGACTTCGTGAAGAGACAGTGCTGCCCTACTAGCCCCCAGCTGCTCCCCCTTCACTGCCTGCTCCTTTCTAGCTCCAGCATGGTCTGATTACAACTGCATGAAGACTCCAAGTGAGACCTGCCTAGCTAAGCCCTTCCTACTTCCTGACCCACATAAACAATGAGAAATAAAATGATGCTACTCCATTTTGTGGTGATCTGCTATGTAGCAGTAGACATCTGGAATATGAGGAACTGGTGCAGGAGGGCTAACTAGGAATTATAACGCCACTCATGAAGATAATCCCATTTTTCACATTGGTGGCAAGGTACAGAAATCCAAATCAAACAGGCTGTAACTAAAATAGGGGTAGGGGGAAAAGGGGAAGAATTTTACTGTCTCATCTGACAGTCCAGCTTGGACATGGCTGGACTTTTAATCCTCTTTTCAGGAACTTCACACCCTCAACTCTATTCCTCTCATTTGCCTTTATTCTCATTCTGGTCTTTCCACACTGTGGCCACCAGCAGCTTCAGAAGCACTCCCAGACTTTTTCCCAACTGTTTCAGGAAAAAAAAGGGGGGGTGATCCACCCTTGGACCACAACTGGCCAGGGGAATGTGGCATTCCAACTGGCCAGTGCTGGGTCATTAGCATGTCTCTTGGACAAACACATAGTGTCAACTTCATGTAAATCACATGGTTTGAGAATAGGGGAGGTGTTGGTTTCCCAAAAGAAAATCTAGGTATTGTCATGTGAAGAAAAAGAACTGAATGCTGGCCCAGCAAAATCACACAGACGTCCCTAAAATTAACAATACTAACTTCTAGTAACCTCATTAACCTGAAAGTGCAAAATGAAGCTGAGGATGGCTCAAATGAGGATTTCTGCAAATGCCAGAAGGTGGGGAAGTTACCTGTTGGCATGATCTCCTTCTCTAAAAATAGAATGCCATGCCATCACAACTTTACAAATCAAAACATAAGGCACCCCAATAAACATTTTTGCCCAAGTTAGTTTGAGATGGCTTTCTGCCCCTTGCAACCAGGAGCTCTGACCAATTCAAGAGTCTTCTAAAAGAGGTCAGCCACCAGCTTAAATTTTTCTTTGTAACATATATGCTTTTGACATTAATACTTCTTTAAGGTTTATCAACAAAAAGGTTAAAGTTGGTTTTAAAAAATGTCAATAACAGGGGCGCCTGGGTGGCTCAGTTGGTTAAGCATCTAACTCTTGATCTCAGCTCAGGTCTTGATCTCAGGGCCATGAGTTTAAGCCCTGCATTGGGCTCCATGCTGGGTGTAGAGCCTACTTTTAAAAAGAAGTTTTAAAAAAGGTCAATAATAGAGAACTACTCAGAGATTACCTCTTTCAGACCTCATAGACACTGATGTTTCATTTCCATAAGTTATAGGGAGGTATATGATCATATTCCAACATGAACTGAAGATCTACTTGCATAAAAATCAATGCTTTTAAAAAAATGTGTACTTCTTTTTCTGGAACCCCTTGGCAAGTCCAGAGTCATAGGGAAAAGCTGCCTTTGTACCTTTCCCCAATTTGATTTAAAGGTCAATTGCATCAAAAATGCTTTAATTCCTGAAGGATAAATGATGCCTGGCCAAGTATGCCCAGCAGTATATTCACATTTCTAAAAGATGTTATATTAACTCTCTTCTGCTTGTTGGCTGTTTGCTTGTTTGCTTCCTCAATCAATTTGAAGTTTCTAGAGAACTGATGAGAAGGCATTTTGAAGTACAAACAGCCACAAGGGGATGGAGTCAAAGAACTCTCCAGGCTGGAATGGAACACTAGGTACATTTCAGTTCCAGCCTGCCATTTTTTACTTGCCTGGAAGAGAGTGGTGGTTTGGAGAAATTTTTGCTTCGGTGTCTTTTGTTAAATACTTCCATGTGAGGGGCGCCTGGATGGCTCAGTCATTAAGCGTCTGCCTTCGGCTCAGGTCATGATCTCAGGGTCCTGGGATCGAGCCCCGCATTGGGCTCCCTGCTCCGCGGGAAGCCTGCTTCTCCCTCTCCCACTCCCCCTGCTTGTGTTCCCTCTCTCACTGCCTCTCTCTGTCAAGTAAATAAATAAAATCTTTAAAAAAAAAAAAATGCTTCCATGTGATTAAGAAGGTTATATTTTCAGG
>NW_025408867.1:0-35820 GCF_002201575.2 Neomonachus schauinslandi | reverse complement strand
ATTGACCTGAATTCACTGGCCGTTTTTAGAGGAGGTTGTTTTGTTTTTTTTTTTTGTAAAGAGCCTATCACTGGTTTTTCACTGAGTTGATGTATGCTGCTCAAATAACCAATTAAACACAGAGAATATGATGAGAGGAAAAGAGAATCTGTCCTCCGCCCCCAGTGAGCACAGTTTATCTGTGGGAGGAAGGTCAGAGCCTCTCTATCGGCAGCAGGATCTCAACCCCAGATAATCCTTGGTCGGGGCTGTCCTGGGCCCTACAGGCTGTTCCTCCAGGAGCATCCCCAGCCTCTTCCCTCCAGATGCCAGCAGCAGCCCCCCTCCCCGCCGCCCCCCACCGGCCTCGACACTGCCCCACGTCTGTCTGCGAGGACAAAGCCTCCCCTGCTTCGAATCCCTGATCTAGAAGGTACATTCCACACCTTTCTCCGGGCTTCCCCCCCACCCATCCCCATCTGTTCCCTCCAAATAGAGGTGTCAGAACGAGATGTGTAGCAGACACGCCACCTCTCAGCGGTGGAGAAAGCCCCTGCTTTGAATTCCAGAAACTTCCATCTCTGGCAACACCTTTCAAACATATGGGTGGAGATTGCCAGCCTTCATTTATCTGAGCATAACCACTTTATCCTTGGCTGGTGTGTCTTCCCTTTCTGTGTCTTATCACCACGATGGAGAGGCAGGCTCTGCCCGTCTGCATCACCTTGCGCACCTGTCCCCCTCCACCCGGGCTCTGGTTCTTCTCACGGCACGTCTGACAGAGACACGGCAGGTCTCAGTAAAAGTATAATTAAGTCGACAGTCAACCCGGATCAGATGGCATCAAACAGAGGAGGCTGGAACGAGGAACAATGTTCTGTGGGGAAGAAATATTTTTACAGGAATATTTTGGTATTTGTTAACGTGCTGGAGTTAAATAGAGAAGCGTGGGAGGTCCCGAATAGAGATCCAATTTGTAGTGATTATTTCCAAATTAAGATTAGCACAGAAACCTGTCTGGAGTGGGAGGTAGAGTCTGCTGTTCCCAAGGAGAGGTTTCAAAGGTGCAGGTTGGGGGGGGGGGGGGGGGGATGGGGATAACTGAACGTAAACGCTCTTGCGACGGGGACGGGGAGGAGTTGGTGGGTCTCTGGACAGGGATGGGTGTCAGTTTGGAAGGAGGCTCGGCGAGCAGCCCAGAGAGGACAAGTAGGGGCCGTGCCCTGATCCCAACCCTGCGACATCCCCTAAGTGCATCAGAGAGCTTATGGCTTGCAAAGAACTTTGGTGAGCTTGGCATTTTAGGTAAAATTGATAAATACACAAGACAGCCTAATGAAGGGATTTATTATGGGATTCCTAACTTGATGGAGATTTAAATAAGCCACAGAAGTTGCAGTGAATGATGACTTATTCCATAAATGTCTGCAGGGCACCTAGTGGGTTTCATGAGCTCCCCGAGGTACAGAGATGAGTGTCCCACTCTCCACCACTGGCTCAGGATTCTCTGTGGAAGATGTGATTTCGAAGGAGGAGCACGGCGCTCTGCTTGGGAGGCGGGGCAGGGAAGGAGAAGTCAGGGAGGGCTTCCTGGAGAAACCCGAACAAAGCTGAGCACAATGGTGAGGAGAAGTCAGCTGGGGAAGGTGCCAAAGGCATTCCTGGCAGAGGGGACACTGAGCAAAGGGACTGAGGCCAGAACAGTGAGCGGTGGGCGCTCAAGAGGCTAAGGCCATTTGGTATGAGGGGAGCATGAAGCCTGGGGCAAGCATGGCCACCACGGGCCTCGGGTGCCTTCTCACAAGGCTTGGGGCCCCGTCGAGTCCACGATGGGGACCCACCCGCCAGGCCACCTTCGTTGGATGGATGGCTCTCATGCCCTGGTTTGGGCAGGGGGCACCCCCAGCTTCCCTCCTCAGCCGCTGCTCCGATGTGGTCTCCTTGTCTCCGTCTCCCTTCCTCCCTGCAAATGTTGGCCTGCCTCAGTGGCTCCTCGTCTGTTCCTCTTCTCTGGGCATGCACCACCATGGCTCTCAGCACCGTCTGTGTGCCTGTCAATCCCACATGTGAACCAGCAGCCTCCCACCACCTCCTCCCTGACCCGGTGTGTCTCTCCTGTTGCCCGCTCCCCCAGGTATCTGCATCAGAATTAACGTTCAGTTGCAAGTAACAGACCCCAAATAACAGTGATTTTAAAAGGACTGAAGCTCAGATCTAAGCCGTCTGTGCCAATATGGTAGCTCCACCATCATCCAGGACCCAGTTTACTAGACTCCTTCGCCAGCAAACTTAAGGCATGGCCCTCATCCTCATGGGGCCACTTGGAGCTCCATCCATCATAACGGGGTTCCAAGCAGCGGCATGAAGAAAGGGGGGATGGAGGAGGGTTTGCAGGTCAAGCTCCCAGGAGACTGGCTCGCAGACAGATGCTTGCATGCAGGGATTTGCTGGGATGGAGACTCGAGGTCACCTGTTGGGGAGGGAGGAAGGAAGGAGGATGGACAGAAGGAGGAGTTGGACTGTGATGGCAAACAAGACCCCAGCCAGTCCTGTGGGAAGTTCTGCAGCTCAGATGTGCCTCCAGAGTTTTCCCAATTTGGGGCAAAGGGACCAGATCTTAGCGTCATGTCACCCAGTCACCAGACACAGGCTGCACCAGGAGGGGGCATGACATCGGGTGAGGTGGCTCTCTCCAGCCTAGGAAAGTCTCTGAGGAGAGCGGCTGAGCCGGAAAAGGGCCATTCCTTGGGGCTGTGCTTTGGCCCTGTAGGGGGAGAGATGTGGATGGCCCTTGGCGGGGCCACCACAAGCCACCCCGTGCCACTTAGACCTGTCGCCATGTGCACGTCCGGAGAGCGGCTCTTGCACGGTTTTCCAGGGGGATTACATGGAGAAGGTAAGGGCTGAGCTACAGCTTTGCAGCTTGTGTGGAGGTTGCTGATGGTCCTTGTTGTCTGCTGAGCATCTGGGACCCTCCCCCTCTGAGTGAGCCTCTCCTCTGATCGAAGTGGTTTCTCTCTGGGTGACCTTGTGGTCTGAGACCTTCTCAGGTTGTGGCTCCAGCACCGGACCATTTGCCATCAAAGTCGGACAGAGGTCACTAAAGGGGCTCGGTGGATCCTTTCATGGCAAACATCTTCTCCGTCTCCTTTGGATGCAGGCAGCCCGAGCTCACCTGACGATTAGCCACAATTACCACGGCCGGGAAGGTGACTTCTTCCCTTCCCTGTCAGCGCCAAGAACCCAGAGGGACCAAGCAGCAGCCTGAACTTTACTGAAACTCTCGTCACAGCCCCTGGGAGCATCATTCCCTCCACCCGAAGGGCAGTACCTCTAAATGCAGAGTTGGAAGTTGTGGGAAGGGGATGCCCACATTCCCCAGGTGGGACTGGGGGTAACGTCAGCACACCGCTCCTTCCTCCGTCCTGGTCCCTGGCCCATATTCAGGGAGCCACGGAGGCCTGCGGTGTGGACAAATGGCCACCTCAAAGTGGCAGCGTTGAGGACAGACCATGGAGGAGAGTGTTTGAAGCAGGAAGGCCAGTGATGAGGCCTTAGGCTTGTCCAGGCAGGCACTTATGTGGCCTAATAACAGAGTATTATTAGAAACTGACGTTTCTTTCAGCAGGAGAAAGAGCACTTGGCATCCAATTAGTGTCTCTAGGTACATCAGGAGACACACTGTAGGGTAGGAAAGACATTTGTGAAGCTCCCCCTGCACTCATAGAAGCTAAACTATTATAGAGGCACTCCAGAAATGGCCCAGACTAAGCAGCGAGCCGCTTGCTGCACGTCAGCTTGATCAGCAGAAACCTTCGAGTCTTGCCCCTCCCAGAAGACAGCCAGGCAGGGGGACTCTGCATCAGCCCCGCCCAGCGTGGGGCCGGGGGTTCTGCCCCCAACCTCAGTCTCTGCTTGTGTCTCACCCCAGAACTCGTCCCACCACCTGCCTGGGACTCCAGGCATTGATATAGAGGGTGGCCCTGCTCTAGAGGCCATCCTGTAGGACAAGAAGACGCTCCACGCTCTTTCATCCCCCTGGCTCGGAGGATAAGCTCGGTAACTGGTGGGTGCGACTGAGAACGTTTGCAGGTGAGATCGCCGAACCACTCAGTGGTCAATAACAACACGAACAGGCACCATTCGAGGGGCTGTGGGGGGAGGTCAGCAGGGGCACATCACCCACTGACCGTGAGCCGGACCCAGACGGCCGAAGGCTCCTCACCCCCTCCCGTCCCCGGAGCGGACATTCTGCCTGCTCTCCCCACAGCGGGAGCCGTGTTCAAGGGCACAGACGTGATGTGGTGATGGGGGGTTGAGGCCGTCTGGATGGCGGGCACGATCAGCACAGTTAAGGCGTCTCTATGAACTTTTTAGATTCTGGAGGGAGGACGCAAAGACCACTCATCCTGCGGTCGCCCGAGACAAGCCTCGTACGCAAATTCCCTGGCTTACTAAATCCCTGCCAATCTGGACTGGGCCGCCTCTTTCTTCAGTCCGTCCTTGCCCTCTGTGTGTGGGGCCAGTTTGCAAACCAACATGGGCCCCTCCTGCGGGCCAGACACGCTGCCAAGGGGCTTACGTGCATTATGCTACTGAAGCCTTTCAAAGACACCATGAGGTACATGCTATTATCATCCTTATTTTACACAGAAAGGACCTTTGGCGCAGGAGCTAAGTCATTTGCCCCAAGCCACCCTGCTGCTAAGCGGTGGTCCCAGCTCCCGAAAAATCCCCATGTGTGGATGCCGGCAAATGTGGTGCCAATCAGAGGCTAGATTCCAAAGCTAACGGTGAGGTCAGGGGCCACTGGGCACTTTCAGACGCTGACTAGGCACCAACTCACGGGCATCAAGGACAAGCCATGCAAGGTTAACCTCTTCTTCTTCAATTATACATTCCACAAGTACACTAAGTCCTTTGTATGTGCTGGACACCGTGCTGGACACCGTGCTGGACACAGCTTTAAGAGGCTGAACTAGGGGCAACTTCTGCCCTTGGGGTTATGGCATACAAGAAGGGGAAACAGAGGCACAGCAATAGATCTGAGTAAGCGGAGGGCTCTGTGAAGACCACATGGGCTCACCAGTGGACAAGGGAATAGGAGCTGCTAAGTGAATGAGGAGGTGTGACTGGGATTCGTGACTGGGTCAGGGTTTGGGCTTTGGGATGGAAGAAGAGATGAGTGTTTCCAACAGACAGGCTGTTGTCCTGTTCAAATGCTGGGATGTGGGAAAGTTTGTGGAGGAAATGGTGTGGTTTGACAAAGCAACAGTTCCCAGTGGTGACTGAGCTTCCCCCGCAGTTACACGGGAAGGCTTCACGAAATGTCGGTGGGGATGCCCCACAGCAGCACCAGGACCAGGGTCTCTGTCTGGAGCGCACAGGAAGGGTGGCAAAGATGAGCATGTGGTGGGGCGAGGGTGAGAGCTCGAAGGCTTCTGAATGGTGTTTTAAGGAATCTGAGCTTGGTCCTGGGGCAGGGGGGAGTCATGGCATATGGGTGTGTCTGCAAAGTGGAATAGGAACTGGGGAGGACGTGGCCATAAGCAAGTAGCCAGCAAGGAGACTGTCATCTCTTTAGGTGAAAGACGAAGAGATCTTAACCCAGAAGTAGTCCTGGGAGAAGTGAACAATTTGAGGTATTACAGAGCCAGAATTAGTGAGTGGTGGTTGATTGGATATCATGGTCAACAAGAGATGGAAGGAATGATGGCCATGTTTCTGATCTGATCAGCGAGAGTGATAGGGGTACCATTTACTGAGATGGGAAAGCCTGAGAGATGCTGCTTACTTGGGCAAGAGGTGAGCGGGTGATGGGCATAGCTGGAGATGTGCTGTAGCATCTGAAAGGTCCCTGAGACATGTAGGCAAGGCGGTCCAGTAGGCAGTACTGTCGAAGCAATGGGGCAGAGGCTGCTGAGAGACAGCCCAGGGTCAGCAGAGGGAAGGCAAGCCACTCGCTTTTTCCAGGTGAACCAAGTTCTAGAGAGTAGATGTGGATTAGAAAAACTGGCTTAGCAGTCAGTGCAAACCAAGTTATGCTGCTGTAACAAATAATCCCAACAGGATTGGGGCTCTGAGAACACAAATGATGATTAATTTTTGCTTCTGTTACGTGGCTACCCCAGGTCCACAGGGGAGCCTGCTCATCATAGTCCTTCCCAGGTGATGGAGGAACCGCCATCTGGGCATTGCCTCTCATCTGTATAGAGGAGAAGAAAACGCTAGGCAGACTTGCATAGGCAGGTTACAGCTCCAGCCTGGACATGACACACATCACTACCATTCACAACTCACTGGTCAAAACTAGACACAGGATCCCACTGAATGGCAAGGGAGCTGGGAAGTGTGTCTCGCAAACAGGGGTCCCAGGAACAGCTGGAGACCAACCGTAAAGACAACGACGCCGTGGAAACGGGATTTCTAGGGGCCCTGTGGCAAAATTCTGGGAAGAAAGAGGACAGTCATTATTGGAACCAGACTCCAATGCAACTTTATCTGATTCCAGAGCCCATATACCCCCAAAACGTCCATAACAGTTATCTCTGAGATGCAATTTATGGGTTATTTTTATTTCCTTCTTTATAATTCTTTGTCTTCTCCAGTGTTTCTACAATGAATCAATGTACTTTTACAACCAGCATATATACATGTTATAGGGAAAATACTGTCTGCATGATAATTACCTTCCCCTAGGGGCACCTGGGTGGCTCAGTTTGGTTAAGCATCTGCCTTCAGCTCAGGTCATGATCCCGGGGTCCTGGGATCGAGTCCCACATCAGGATCTTTGCTCAGCAGGGAGCCTGCTTCTCCCTCTCCCTCTGCCATTCCCCCTGCTCATGCTCGCTTCTTCTCCTGCTCACTCTCTCTGTCAAATAAATAAATAAAATATTTTTTAAAATAATAATTACCTTCCCCTAGATAAGGAATTCCCCTCTCTACCCGCCCTTGTTGGGTGCTACCTCTTCCTTTCTCCTTCTCCCCAAACCTATCATCAGAAAACCTCTGATACTCACTGGCCGTGTTTTCTAATTTGGACCCTGCACCCCCAACCCTGCTCCCCAACCTCCAACCATATGCTCCTCTGAGAATTTCACACATCCTTCTTACGTAGGCATTTATTTTCAAGGAATCAAAGGTGTCATCACAGCTTCTGTCATCCCTCCTCCGCAGCTGATGCCCTCGTCCCACAAAGCTCCCAGCGTGTCAGCACCAGGCACAATGCACCTGCCCCTGGGGTACAAAACCCACTGCCTCTGATCACAGGCCCAACGATGCCTGCTGGAGCCCCGGACCAGCACAGCCGGCCCCCCCTGCTGCACCCTGTGACTGGCCCCTGGGTCCCCCCGCATGCTCACCAGAAGGAAAGGAGCCAGAGTCCCAGCCCCTGGTGCCGGCTGTGGGACTTAGCCATCGCCTCCTGTCACTTCCCCTAGAAGCTGAAGGGATTCAGGGAGGCAGCAATGAAGTATAAATATGAATGTAAGGAACACCTACAACTCAATAGCAAAAAAAAAAAAAAGGGCCAAATAACCCAATTAAAAAATGGGAAAGGACTTGAACAGGCATTTCTCCAAAGACATAAATCCAGATGGCCAACAGGTACATGAAAAGATGCCCCACATGACTCATCACCAGGGAAATGCAAATCAGAACCACAATGAGATGTCACCTCACACCTGTTAAGATGACCATTGTCACAAAAAGCAGGAAATAGCAAGTATTGGCGAGGATGTGGAGAGACTAGGACCCTGTGCACTGGCCGTGGGGATGGAAATGGTGCAGCTGCTATACTAAACAGTATGGCCTTTTCTCAAAAACTGAAAAACACAACTGCCATGTGATGCTTTAACCCCACGTCTGGGTATTTTGTCCAAAGGAACAAAAACCAGGATTTCAAAGAGGTTTGTGCACTCCCGTGTTCAGAGCAGTTTTATTCACAACAGCCAAAGGGTAGAAACAACCTGAATGTCCGTCAGTGGATGACGCGACGAAGAAAAGGTGGGGTACACACACAACGGGCTGTTATCCATTTACAAGGAAGGGAGTCCTGTCAGCTGCTCCAGCATGAGCCTCGAGGACACTATGCTCAGGGAAATAAGGAGAAGGTCACAGGAGAACGCATAGAGCACGGTCCCACGAGTCGTCGAAGGCTGAGCCCCAGAAGCAGAGCATGGAATCAGGGGCCGGCGGGCGGGGCGAGTGGGCCGTGGCATTCAGCGACCAGAGAGCATCAGCCACACAAGAGGACGGTTCTCGAGACCCTCTCCACAACAACGTGCATGCACTTAGCAATACCATATCGTACACTCAAAAATCGGTCGAGTGTATGCCTCAGCTCATGTGGCTTTGACCACAAATTTTTTTAAAAACACGAATGTGAAACTTATCCAGAATTGGGTGTGAACATTACTTGTTCTTAAGCACATCACACTTAGACCTAATTAAAAAGCAGGAGAGCAGGGCTCTTGGGACGGGGGGTGCTATAGGTTGCCACCGAGGATGAGTTACAACGGAACAAAGGATGAGTCTGTGACACAGAAGAGCCCAGGAATGCAGGCCAAGCATCATATGGGTTTGAAAAAGCCTGGAGCTGAGCACTGAGTACAGCTCACCCCAATTCTGGGCACACCCCCGCCCCATTAGGAGCTTCTGCAGCAAAGCATGCCTGCCACGGGGCTGGAGGCTAGGACGATGGACAGTGGCCTGGGGTTGCATGTCCATACTGCTCCAGGGCCCGTCAGCTCCTGGTGTCACAGTGAGTCAGGCTTGGGTGTGGAGCCTACGAAGAGGAGGAGGGGGCGGGTCCTCTAAACCTGGTAGCCCCGGGCAGAGTGTCTAGGGGGCCAGGGTGCCGAAAAGAGAGAAGCCAGGCCACAGGCACACGGCACAGCTGGTTCTGAATGCGAATGGGCAGCCGAAGCAGCCCCGGGAGAGGGGACCAAGGTCTGGGGTGGGGTCCAGCGCCCAGCCAGGAGGGCTGAGGTTGAGGGCAGGGAAGCCAAAGGAGAAGCCCAGACTTTGGGAGCCTCCGGGCTTTGTCTCCAGACTTCCACATACCCCCAGGTGACCAGGGCTGGGAGGGACTCTCCGGAGGGAAGGGGTGTAACGGGGGCTGTCGTGAGGAGTACAGGAGGCAGAGAGGCCACCAGGAGGGTGGACAACGGATCCCACCTGGTTGCAGCCGGTGGCTTGGCAGTGCCAGCCAGGCAAAGGGACCCCTGCAATGGGGGTGTGGAGAGAACCTCTGTCCTCCCTCTCTGCACCTGCCTGCACTGCAGAGACTGCACCAGGACGGCGAGGCAGGGCGGTCAGAGCGGACTGCACCCTGCCCCTCACCCCAGCCAGCCTCCAGCCTCCAGCCCAACCCTGGGCCTCCCAGTCTCACCTGCTCTCAGGGGAAAGGGGAGAAGAGCTTTAAATAGATGTGAGATCAACGTTTTTAAGAGAAGAGAGGCGAGTTCCTCCTAATTGCAAGGGACCGAGCTTTCTGGAAGTAGGCTGAGCCGTCTCCAGGACACCTGCTGCCCAGAGGGAGAGGCCTTCACCGTAACACAGCCAGGGCAGTGACTGGGAAAACAGAGCCACCCATTTCGTGTCCAGGCCCCGACGCGTTGCACCTGCTTCAGAAACCAGCTGCGCTAATAAACACTGGTTGGCTCGGAAGCGTTCTAACGCCTGGAGGCAGGACAGTGGGGCACACGCTCAGGACCACAGCTGTGAGCAGAGAGGAGGCTGCATGGCCCAGCGCGGGCGGGTCCTGCTGCTAAGGCCGGCTGGGATCACTGGTAGGGGGGAGGCAGGAAGGCCGGCGGGGCCTGACCTGGGTCCGTGGGCAAGGAGGAGGCAGGGAGGGGGCTGGTGTGATGGGGCCCAGCACAGTGATGGGCCCTTCTCCTCTGAGTTCGTCCCACAGCGGTGCTGACCCATGTGAGTGCACGTGTGCATCCTGCACGGAAAGGTCTGGAGGTAGGGAGCATCCCACCTCACGTTCCCTTGGCCCAGCCTCCAGGGTGTGCCCTCCTCTGAGCTCACACCGTCCAGGGCTCCTCTCTTCCACGGCCATGGTCACACCATGTGGTCCCTGGCTGCGTGTGACGCCATCTGTCCCCAGATGGAGAGAGTCTCAACGTCAGGGAGGGCCCTGCCTCATTTCTCTCTCCCCGGCACCAAGCGAGGACACAATCAGGGTAGGTGTTTCCTGAATGTCTGAGTGTTTCCTGAACGAATGGCCAGAGGAGCAATGGAATGCCAGACTGGCCAAATGGATGGACGGATGCGCGTGTGAGCCTTCACTGGAAGACAAGCACGGTTTTCCCCGAGCCCGTTTTCCCGATGCAGAAGTGCCCAGGCTGCAGACGGAGGCCGCACACAATGGGACATGTCTCCACTATGAAATGTCCGTGACCTTCATTTGGCATGACGAACCTCATGACAGGCTTGACTAAAGCACGCTGCCCTCCGGAACCATCCCCCAAACAAAGCCTCAAGTGTCCACCAGCTGGTGTCCCGCGGCTACGGGGCACCCCTACCCATTCTCCTGCAGGCTCCCGGCGGTTCCCACGAACAGATTGGACAGCGCTTTCAGAATCGGGGACACGAGGGGTTTGACTAGGAGCCATCCCCCTTTTCTGCCCCCGGAGGGGAAGACCTTGACTTTGCACATCCCATGTCCCCAGCAGGGAGCTTCTCTCCAGGACCCAAGGGAGTTTCCAGCACATGTTTGTTGATTGCACCGTGGGGAGGTAGAGCTTTCCCAGCCGAGTGCCGGGACCCTTGCAGGCCACAGGATGTTGGACAGACGGGACTGGGGGACTGGAGTGTCCCCGGGCTGCAGGCCCCAAGTGCTGCCTGGAGGTGCCCCCCGCCCTCTGCTGTGCCTTTCTCAGACACGTGACCGCGGCCCACGCAGCCATCCCGAATCTGCTCGCGTGCAGACAGCGTGCCCCTCTGTGGTCTCCCTGCCTTCAGCCGGTGGTCGCTCTGCACACTTGCAAACTAGAGCTTCGTTGATTATTTCCAAAAACTTGATATAGAGAAGTTTGGCTGGATTCAAAATCCACTCACATTAACAACAACAAAGAAAAAAATTCAACATCACAAATGCCAGAAAAAGAAAAGAAAAAAAAGAAAGGATGCATCATGCATCATTTCAAATACTGAAATGGCTCTTAATTTTTTTTATCATTTGGTGGGGGCGGGACGGTGGGCATGTTTCCAGTCAGTATACTGAGATTAAAAAGCTGATCCGAGATTTCACGTGCCGTTTCAGGTATAAAACCCGATTATTGAAAATACAGTTGGAAGCAAACGCAAGTAAGTTCCTCACTAAGAAACCCAAAAACATTTTATTTCTAACTTTTATACAAATCCAATCTTTCGTATTTTCTCTGACATTTTCATCTTATTTTACTCCTCCGAATTACACACTGTACAGGAAATACGATGAACTTTTCCACTGAGCCCTGTAGACGCCCCACATCCCCCGGGTGAAGCCCCACGTGGAAGGCAAATGTCCCCGTCTCTGCGCCAGAGCGCCGGGAGGCACCAGAGAGAGGGCATCTCGCCCAGCTCAGCAGTGCTAACGTTCTTAAGGTCATGTTGAAAGGATGAAACTCCAGCATGGGCTTAGACTTTCGTACCTCAAACCTCTTGTAACTGGAGAATTAAGAGGTCAGGCTCTAGGAAAGTCATCAAACTGGCTGGCAGGACATTATGTATTGGGTTATATTTTCCAAGGATGATTCCTTCCCGCGTGACCTTCTCACTCGGTCATGTGGACGTTCCTCCCAAAATGAAATGGGGCCCGTGTTTGTTCCTCTTTCAACCTGGTCTGTGACTGTGGTGGGGTCACGTCCCATGACCCCAAAGCCAGGATGTAGAAGGTGAGACTTCCTGGCACGTTTCCCACACCGGCCACCATGCCCTGAGGACGCCCCAGCAGCCCCACGAGGGCGCCTGCGTGAGGGGTGCTCCCGGTGAGCCCCCAGCCGGCAACAAGCACCAACATGGGGGGACACATCTTGAAAGTGGATCCTTTGGCCCCCCCACCGCCGGGCTGGAACAGAGACGGGCTCCATCCCCCCGCCCACCACATGGCAGCTTTGTGACAAATAAATAGTGGTTGTGATTTAAGCCACCAAAACTTACAATGCTTAGTTATGCAGAAGGAGTTGGTACAATGAGCAAACCAAATCATCCGCCGAAATAGGTCAGAAGGAGGCTAAATTTGTAACGCTTATAAAAAGCTTTCAAAAATGTACATGCCCTTACAGCCAACCATTCTGACTTGGAGGATTGATTCCTAAGGAAAATGTGAAAGATGTGCTCTAGGATTTCACCACAAAATGATTCTTCAAAACAGCAAGAAGCTGAAAACCACCTAAACGTTTGATAGGGCATGAGGCGCTCGGTTAGGGCTCAGCTCATTCTGTGGGCCCCAAACCCGGTCCGCAGCACCACCTGGGGAACTTTTTAAAGGACAGAAACTGACCAGCCCCTTCCTCCAGTGCCCGTCCTGATGAACACCGGGGTTGTCTCCAGGCTGGGGCTGTGACAGAGAGCAACGCGAGGCACCTGTCCCCACAGCCGTCCCTAGATCCTGGTGCATTCGTTCTGAGACGCAGTCCTGCGAGGGGGTCGTGTGCATCGGGGCGCACCCGACTCCCATCGTGGCAGGTAATTTCCCACAAAACCTAGAGCAATTGACACTCTTATCGGTGACACAAGACTTCCCATTTCCCCACACCCTTGACAGCCCTGGGGGTTCCCGATCTCGAGTTTTGTCGACGCGACGTGCAAACATGGGCACTTCACCACCTCGATGGACAGTTCCCTGACGACTCGCGGGCTGAAGCACGTGTCTGCTCTCCACTTACGTTTTCACTTTAGAAATCTTTTCCCTGGGCGCCTGGGGGGCTCAGTCAGTTGAGCGTCTGACTGTTGTTTTCAGGTCATGGTCCCGGGGTCCTGGGATCGAGCCCCACATCGGGCTCGTTGCTCAGCGGGGAGCCTGCTTCTCCCTCCCCCTCTGCCCCTCCCCCTCCACTTCCTTACCTCCTGTATTCTTTTCCCCTCCTTCTGAGCTGTTCATCTTTTTCTTATCATCTTGGAGGAGTTTGCTTTTTAGGAGCAGTGCCCTTTGTCCAAGGTCATGTAAGTTTTAAGTATTTCCTCTCAGGCCTGGGCTGGTCATCATGACAACCACCCACGACCTATGGCTATATATATAAATTAATTTTAATTTAATTTAATTTCAGATGCATTTCCTCAGTCAGACCAGCTTCGTGAAGTGCCCGATCGCTGCCCATGGCTGGCGGCGGCCTTCCCGGACAGCTCGGGATGGACCATCTCCATTCCCCAACACTTCTGTTGGACCCCCGTCCCAGCCCCCCGCTTCCTCCGCTTCGTGCTGCCTTCAGCCGCATCTAGTTTTAGATCTTTACATAGTTAAATCCGATCATTTTTTATGGCAACTAGGTATATCTTTCCTTGCTTAAGAAGGCCAACCGTATCCCAATGTTGTTTAAAAAAAAAACAAAAAACAAACTTCTGTTTTTACTTTTAGTATTTGGTATTTAGTATTTGGTATTAGCTTCTTCTCATTTGGATTTTTAACCCACAAAGAATTTACTTTTGCACGTGGCAGAGTTGTGTCTCTCGTTTTATTTTCTTCGTGCAGCGATGTCATTTGTCAAATAACCCACTCTCTTTGTGGAAGAGCTTATTTTCAAACGTCCAGTTGTGGAATGTCTGAGTCATCAAACTGTGATTTTCGTTTCCCTCTATGAACTGGGCCTGGCCCCTAGGCTTCGGCGGTCCTGGGCTCTGGTCCGCAGCCGGACGGGGACACTCAGCTGTGTTTTCACCAAGGCTTCAGACTCCATGCTCTTGCCCTGATTAAAGACGGGCCCTGAACCCCGGGAACCGTAGGGAAGCAGCCGGAGTTTGCAAGAGCGGAGACACAGGGACCAGGCTAGGGCAGTGAGATGCGACCTGAGTGTGGCCGGCCTGGGGCTGGGGGACTGCACCGTGTCCACAGCTCCCTGGCCACGTGCCACACATCTGCCCTCCCCACCATCTGCTCTCACGGGTCCAGAACCTCTCCCTGGCCAATGCCAGGTGTCCTCGGTGACCAGCCTCTGGGTTTGGCGTCTGCCCAGCGAAGTCAGCCTGGGTGCAGAGATGTGCTTGGCACCGGGACACCACACATCTGATTCACACAAGGGGTCTGGTGGAGGGGCCTCCCTCGGGGCGGGGGAGGGGAGTTCTGGCTACACAGTTTGTGGGGCCCAGTGAAAAATAAAACTGTGGGGCCCTGTGTTAAAAAATTAAAAATTTCAAGTTGGTGACAGCAGAGAGGTTAACCAAGCAGGAGCTATGAGCCAGCCCTGCTCCTGGCCCAGGGAACAGGGGTCCCACCCAAGCTCCCCCCCGCTCACCTGAGTGCCTGGCCTCCTGGCGCCAGAGCCCAGAGCCCTGCCTGCAGGGGCTGCCGGCGCCCCTCCTCCAGCCACCCCCAAAGCCCCAGGCTGTGCCCCCAAATTAGGGGCTCCACTTAAATTCTACTCATTTAGAAACTCAGCTGCACAGGGGATCCAGCCCCAACCCCAAGCCTCACACCCAGCACAACCAAGTCACCACTAAGGGTGTGACCTGTGGGTGTGGACACAGCCCCGGGGACCACCACACAGTGAGCAGGAAGCCAGCTCGGGGCTCCAGCTCTGCAATCGGACAGACCCGGGGCCACGTTCAGCTCCTGCGCTCACCGGGTCACAGCGAAGGACGGAGCAGGTGCTTCGGAAGCACATCGCCTAAGGCCTGGTGCCTGGCACACGGCGCAGGCATATTAATGATCCCTTTTAAGGACAGGCTGTGCCTCCCCGTGGTGAGAGCACGGACCGCTGAAAAATCCCAGCTCGGCCATTTGCCCGCTGCCTGGCCTAGCTCAGCTTCCTGGACACCCGTGTGCCCCGTTTGGCCAGAGGAACAGGGCTGACCTTCGTGCTGTGTTATGGATTAAATAAGTTAATGTTTGCTCCTCAGCTTAGAACGTTGCCTGGCAGACAGCAAGAGATGTACGGGGATCTGTTTATTGATTAGACGAGATCAGGAGTGTTCCGTGATCTTGTGGGGTTGGAACTGGAAGCCCTGAGTTGCAAGCTTCACCCCACCGTTCCCACAGGGGCCCCGAGAAGCCAGTGTCCTGGCTGCCGAGCGGGGTTAATGCCCTGGGCCTGTGGGTGGTGGCAGGACTCACTACCCCTGGTGCTGAAGTGCTGATAAGCAGGATGCAAATGTGGGCTGTCGTCCTGACGGGGACTTTTCCGGTCATCAGAGTCCCTGGCACTGTTCCTGCGCCCGAGGGAAAAGCCCAGGACCCACTTGGTGTGTTTCCTGTGAACACACTGTGTGGCCAGCACGCAGGGCCCGGGCACCCGCCCTCCAGAGTTCACACTGTCTGTCTGGGGCTGACAAGCACCTGGCGGGCTGTGGGGATGGGCGTGATGCAGGGATGGAGGGGACGGTCCGCGGTGCTGCAGGGAGGACCTCCCAGCACTGCGTGTTTAGCAGCACCTGGCTGTGCCTGGCTGGCTGCTCTCTGGGCCGGGGACAGAGACTTTTGGGGGCTTTGGCTTCCTCCTCTGAAAAGTGGTTACAACTGAATTAGACAAAGAATGTGCAAATCATCCATGAATGGCAAAGGAACAGGAGACTGTCTCCTCCCCAGCCAGGAATATCAGCCATGGTGGAAATGGAGGGGGTCCTCCACCCAAATCCAAATGCAGCAAGTTCACCTGGAGGTTGGGGGGGGTTGGGGGGGCGGGAGGGGCCTCAGATCTGAGCTGCTTAGATCCCACATCCAGGACGAAGGGAATTTCCTGAACCTGGCTTTGCTGTCCCTCATTCCTTTTATGAAGCACAGGGCTCTTCCTACATCCATAAAGATGAAGACATTCTTGTGCAGGGATTTAATTTGCGGGCTGCGTGCCTGGCCCCTGAGGAAACCCAGGCTTCCTCCTCCTTTTCAGTCTAGCCCAGGCAGCTTTGTGAGCTGCAGACAGGCCTGCATTCCCCTTAATGCCCCTGGAATTGCTTACTCACACCGAAATCCGCTGCCTCAGGCCTTTCCAGCCAGAAGTAAGCCTGCTTTTCATGGGCAATCAGGCAGTGGCCTGGAGCAGAGCAGGGAAGTGGGGGGCACCTGCATGCCCCGCTGGGTCTCTGCAGACAGCAGAATGGCAGAGACCTCCCCTGTCCCTGACCCCGGGCACCGAGCCCCGTGGGGAGGCACCCAGGCCGGGGGTGGGGGGGCAGTGACAGGAGGGACAGACATCTTCACTTTGGGAAGGAAGAAACAAGGCAAGAGCCACCGCGTGGGCTTGAGCCAGATCTCCCAAATCACCACCCAGAGTCCTCCCTACCTGTAGCCGCAGGTGCTTTTGAGACTGGCCACGAGGCACTTACTGGGCAGTCATTGGCACAGTCTGGGCGTGGAAGGAAAACACACTCGGGGCGGCGGTCCACAGCATGGGATTCATCCATAACAGGCCCTCAGCTCCTCTTCCTGGGGAGGGAGGGAGTTCCCAAACCTGAATCTCTAAAGCCTGCCTTGGGCTGGGGAGGGGGGCATGTGGGTTAACCCTGTGTGCACGTCAGCAAGCGTTGACTGTGAGCCCACCACGTGCCGGGCATCATGCCAGGGGCTGGGGCTTCGGGAGTGAATGGAGCTGAAAGCCTACCAAGCGCCCCCAGTCCCCACCCTTCCCCTCCCCAGCCTCGGTACTGGGCTGGTAACCTGCTCCGGATCCCAGTGTCCCCAAATGCAAAATGTGCCTCTCAGAAGGGTTGGGGGCATCAACTGATGTTTTATAGATGAAAAGATTCATACCCTCCCTGGCCCGACTCGGCTGCGTACCCAAGGTCTGCTCAGGGTCGTACAGGGTGGTGGGTGAGCAGGATCCAACAGACCTGGGTTCAAATCCCGACCTTGCTCCCTATGGTGTGATCTGGGGCTTGTTACTTAACCTCTCTGGACCCCAGGATCCCCAACTATACACCAGAGAAGGATGATAGCAATACCTAGCTGACTCTCAGTATAGGGATTAAATGATTTAATTCAAAAATAAATTTAAAAGCTATTAAAATGTAAAGGTAAAGGATTTGGCACAGAATTTCCCAGTAAGCCTAAATAAACGTGAGCTGCACTTTTAGTCATTAATATTCTTTCATCCCAAGGATAATACAAGGTATTTTTCTATCTTTCCTTATGTATGTCCTTGGACCAATCCAAAAAAAAAAAAAAAAAACCCAAATTGGAAACACAGTCACTGCACAAAGACAGAGCTGGGGGAGGTGTGGAAAGGAAGCAGAGCTTTGGAGAATGGACTGCAATGATGTGTGCCCTGTGCTTGCTGTCCTTCTGCGCACCGGCTACTTGCAGCATCAGACGGCACCCCAGAGGACGGGGGGCTCTCCGCCTTCCAGGGCATGGCCGCATACTGTCTGGCCAGCCCCTCACTGGCCTCCCTCCATCCAGAGGAGGAGACACCGCCTCCACTGAGCCTCTGCTCCTCCCAACACCCTCGGCCTGTTCAACGCCCGGCCGCCTGGACCCGGGCAGAGACCTCGGGGGCTGACTCAGCTTCATGTGTGAGAGAACGGGGGCTTGGCCGCCTCCTAGAGCACGAGGGCCCCTGAGGAGACAGTGGATCCCCTGTAGCCCCAGCATCCATGTCACTTCAAAGGAAACAGGCATACTAAGGGTTAAAGACTTATGCAGGGTCCCGCAGGAGGGACTCAGCCAGGGCTGGAGGCTGGGCGGTGGGACTCCCCGACTTGTCAGGTGGGATCACAGCCGGACGCTGGGTCACCCGGGCGTAGCATGCCCCCGGGGACCAGCTACTTCAGCATCCACATCGGACAGCCAGGGCGGCCTGCACCTCCTCGGAGCCAGGAGGCCCCCGCATGAGCACTCGGGCCTTGGTTCACCTTCTGCAGGCGTGTTCCTAGCCTCCTCGGACCCAGGACACGCCCCGGAGACTCTGATGGAACCGGGGCCACATCTGGATCAGTCAGCATCCCAGATGTTTCCAACGTGCAGCTCGGATTGAGAGTCCCTGTTACACTGTAGCATCCCCAGGTAACTTTAAAACTCCATTTGTGCTTTAAGGAAAATCCTAATACGTAACTGTAGCAAAAACAAAACAAAAAACCAGTACCTGTTGGGTTGCAATGCGATCCATTGTGTGTGATCCGCATGCACAGGCCAGCAGATAGAAACGTTTGTACTCGCCGGGGTATGAATCTGGGGGTTAGTCTGTCCACATGGGTGTGGTTAGACTCGCTTCTAGGTCACTGCCATTTGCCAAGTCAGCGGAGACACACTGAATTTGCTTTAAGATAATCAATGATGAATCTAAAAGATCGATCTGAACCAGCAACATAATAAAGAACCACTTTTAAGGTAGCAGAAAGAAAAGTTTAGCGAGTGCCCTAGAACGTTCTGTCTTAACATATGGTCCCTATAAGTGGAGTGTGGTGTCTGTCATCTGCTGAGGGAAAGATCTGGGATCAGACTTTCACTCGGATCACATGGAAATTCCTTCTCTCCTTTTTTTTTTTTTTTTTAAAGTAAGATTGCCTAAAATTCCAAAGCCCGTTAGCCTCTTTGTTCACTTCCCAACTACTAGGAGGGAGTCTCGGGGGTGAGCACCCCCCCACCCCTGCCCGCGGCTCTCAGGCAGAGCCCCCAGCCCCAGATGCACAGAGCACGTTTCCAATAAGCCAAGGGAGGACCTCACTGAGCACAAAACCCAGAAGCTGCCAGGGGAATCTGGAATCATGGCGTCGGGGGGCCTCCGGGGCGCGTGACCCTAGGGCTTCCAGAGGCAGGTGTCAATCACCTACCCTTATCAGTTCTCCGTCCAACACTTAGAGTCACAAAGCTGGCTGGAAAAGTGATAAGGGGATGTGACTGGCGGACGAAGAGGTTTTGACGAAGTTTGCAGGACGTCTGGTTTCCCAGCCGGAACGCCGCTGGACCCTCCCTGCCGCTCCTCCCTCACCCCCGGGCCTCTCTGCGCATTTCTGCTCTGCCCCCGCCCCAGTCTCTCCTCTGGACATCTGGCGGGCCATTCGCGTTCCTGCACACGGACACTGAGGTGGGCAGCCCCGCAGAGCTGTGCAAAGTGCTAGATTGTTCACATTTTTTAAAAAAAGAAGAAGAAGAAGCGATTAACATTTTAAATTAATTGTAAATGTTAAAATTAATAAAGAAACCAAAGTTAGCAAAGTCTTTACCCAAAAGCTCCTACAGGTCTGAGGCCGGCCCAGCACGTTGTGCTCCTCCCGGGACTCTGCTTCTCCACCACACCCACTAGCCATTCATAAAGCCCGGCCCAGAGTCTCCTCCTCCGGCTGGGATTGGTCCCCCCGAGGTGCTGGCCCCAGGCCAGGGCCCGTCAGCCACAGATCTGCTCCTGCTGGGTGTGTCCACTGTGGCCTTGACAGGATGGGGGGCAGGGAGATCTCACCGCCCCACCATGTCGGATTCCTCCCTCTGGACTTTGACCTTCCACACGGATCCAGGCATGGAGTTTTCGGAAACCAAAAACCAGGGGCATACATGGCTTTCATTGTAGAGACCTGAACACGATTCTCTCCATCAGCATGAATTCAAAGGGTAATGGCCCAGAGTTCAGGAACGGATTTGTACGGAGTGCTGCGTTGTGTGAAGACCCTCCGTCCACTCCAGATCCCACGTGCTGCTACTCACCTCCTGGTTGGCTAATCACTGAATGAATCCCTCTGAGCCTTGGTACCTGAGCCCTAAAACAGCTAGTACCGCCGAAGTCCCAGGATGGCGAGCCGAGAGTGATGGAAAGAGCTTTGCTTAGACCCGGTCCAATCCTGGCCACCCAGCCTTCCGCAGGGCTTGTAAACTCTGGATCGTAGCTGCTGCTTCTGCAAAATGGGTCGTAATAGCTGCCTCCAAGTATCGCTCTGCAGAGTGAACAGGTGAACGAAAGGTGTAAGTCGAAGAGCATGGCCTGGGTGTGAATCCTGACCTGGACATTCACTGGCTCTTTGTAAGTCCCCTGGCCACTGATAGCCTCCCCTTCCACGTCCGCACGGAGGCTGTGACAATCCTGACAGTCCTACCTCCCAGGGCGAAGGTGAACCGACCACCCTATGCACACCGAATTCAACAGATGCGTAGCTGACGTTACTAGCAAGATAATGCAGTCACAGACAGTGGCCTTGACCCAGGTGGCAGCTAGTTCAGCTAAGTTTCCAAACGATGCATCGCCGGTCCACTTGGATGGCTTCCCCAGGGTCAGGCCAGTCCAATCCCATGGACCAGCTACTCCTCCATCCGTGTCCTGTAGAGAAGGCACCAATTACCCACGGGGCTTTGGAAACCAGCTCCTTGTTCGGCACCAGCAGATTATACAGTGCAGGCCCCTGACTCTTGAAGGGCAAGCGCCAAGGGTCCGAGGCTCAGGAAAACAGTGGAATGAGGGACTCTGGTCAGTGGGTCCCAGTCCCAGGACTCAGGGAGTCTGGGTGTATGGGAGGAGGGAAGACCCCACCCTGAGATAGGTCAGGGTCCCTAAGGCCACCGTCTTGGGGAAGCAGCCGTACACTTGTTCCAACCTCCTTGTCTTGCCCGTGGGAAACCAGAGCCCAGGTTGAAACTCAGCCCAGATCCCAAGGATGCAGCTCCCCAATCTTCAGCCCTGGATCAGAACACACGATGCAGACAAGAAAGCAGGTGTTTTAACACAGGACACAGGAGGGTCAAGCAGCGGGAGGAGGGGGACTCTGGTAACCGACCAACTCCTGACCTGCGGGGCCCCGTCACTGCCTCCCAAGGACCCAAATTTTCACAGAAGGGACGTGGAAGCAAGTGTCCCTTTTCGGGGCTCCTGCCATCCTTGTCTTCACGTCGTGGGCCTCCGTCCATGTAGACACTGGCAGGAGCTTGGAAACGCGGGTCCTCAAACCTGGAGAGTGTCAAACGACTGCTCCCTCCTCCGCTCTGTGCCCAGTCTGAAAGCCAGCCCCCTGGCAGCACCAAGAGCTACATTTCAAAGACCCCTCTCCTCTCATCTTGCATCCCTGGTCTAAAGGATGTTCATGTTTGGGCATTTAAATGAGATAGATTGCTTAAATGCTCATTAAAATTTCTTATAATCTTTCCATTGAATTCATTTGCATGGGGCTTTCTCATTCTGATCGCATTCATCCAACAGGCATTGACGAGGCCATGCATTGCTAGGACTGCTCTGGATGCTGGGGAGAGAGGGATGAGCTCAGCCTCTGGGCTCAAGGAGACGAGACGCTCGTGGGGATACTGACCCACCACGAGGACAAGGGAAGACTGTTTATACTCAACTGTGGTCACGGCTAAGCCAAAGGGAAAAGCTCGCCAGGGGCTGCAAACACGGCCCTCTGATGTCCCCCCAAGCCTTTCTCCTCTGACTTCGTCCCCGATGCTCCAAAACTCACTCCCACCCATCTTGCCCACTAAATCCCCGTCCAAGGCCTCACAGCTGGGCAGAACTCCATCCCAGATGTGGGTCCCCATTTGGTTTCTCTTACGTCACCCGGCCTGTCCAGGTGCACAAGCGAGTGAGTGGCCATAACTGTCAACACCTCTCACAAAGATTCCAGGTCGTGCATGCCTTTGGAAGCCATTTACTGCTCATGAGCACGGGAGCCAGGGGACGGTCATGGCCAAGGAGGCAGGCTTGACAGTGCGGCGGGGTAATCGCCAAGAAGCCGGACCACACCCTGCCCATGTTTCACCACCACCTGTCCAAACAGTTCCCCTGCGGACCCCACCCGGGGTTCTGCACGGCCTCTGGCCTCGCCTGGCCCTCGCGGGTTACGAAACCCCCATCCTTCCCCCTCCTCCGGCCGGGCAGGCTGTCACATCCACTTTGCATCTCACATAATCCCTTCCTGCCGACTGAATGGTTCTAGGCAGCCTGTCTGCCTGCCACTGGGAGAAGTCCTTACGAGCAGTGCTGATGGCGGCCCCCGGGCCTGGCACAGACAGACGGGCCCCGCGGTTGCGTGTCAGACTGGCCGTGGAAGGGACCAGATCAGGACAGGTGGGGAAGGAGCAGGACACGGGCCAGCGCTTCTCCAGACGAGGCTGCCCTGCCCGGTCATGTTCCGGGGCTGCGACCTCTGTGTCCTCCCCAGCCTCCATCCGGTTGGGCTCACTTCACCCAGTTTAATGAGCTCAGGAATGTGCTCGGTGGAGACGCCCAGTGTTTGCTTTGGCCCCACTGCGCTGAAACGTGCCCGGGGCTCTGCTCTTCGGCCTGCAGGAGTGCTCAGCTCAGCCCCCCGGGAGCACCCCGTGGCAGCACGCAGGCTGCAGCCAGGACAGGGCTCAGCACCTGCAGTTAATCTATTACGACGCGCAGCGGACGCCCACCGGGCCCGGCCCGCAGAGCTTTGCAGACCCACTGCTGGGAGCTGTGCCCAGGAAAGCACGTTTCTAGAAGCTGGTTCTGGCTCAAGCTGCCAGCCCGCTTCGGAGCTGGAGGCAACAGGTCAAGAACCCGCCACTTCCTCCCCGAACACTGCCCTGTTCCGGGGGCCACCGAGGGCCACCAATAGCATCAGCTCCGGCCACGCCCACCTGCCAGTCTGGACGCTTGTCTGGGAAGCACCAAGTGTGGAAGGAGAAATAAATAGGAGCACGGAAATGTGGCCTTGGTTCCCAAGCCCCACTCGAGAGCTGCTTATGATTTCATCCTAACTCGGGGCTTAAGTATATAAGAAAAGACAAGAAATTAATGGTACTGAAATGTCCCAGGAACCGTCCTGGTTCAGCACCCCGTGCGCCCCTCTCTCCAGGCCTTCCTTCCCACCCATGTCCCCCTGCAGGTCACTCTCGCTGTCCGTCCGCAAGGACGGATTGAAGGGGCGGCCCCACTCTTTGAGGCCCTGGACACTGAGTGCCTGTGCACCCCGTGGATGCTCACAGATGCTCAGCAAAGTGCATGGTGTTGGCTCCCCTTTGTTGCCCTCTACGAGCTCCTTCCCCACAACGACGACCTGCAGGCGGGATGAGGGAGAAAAGGGGACTCTGGGAATATAAACTGTAATCTGCCCTGGCCGGGAGCGCGTCAGTGGGAAGCCACCCGGACATCCTCATTTCCTCGATGGCTGTGCTCTTGGGCATCCAAGTTCCGTGGCGTCCTTATCTCCGCACTGAACTTCTTCCTCCCAGGGACCCTGTCAGTGTTCCCGCCACGGGCTCGGCCCACACTCCATAAGTTCATCCGGCATCATGTGATTTCAACACAGTCATGGGTCCTTTCCGTGCCTCCAGCGTCTGCCCGATGAGACGTTCCCTTCTAATTCAATGCAGCCTCTTCCTACCACACAGACGGGAACGTCGAAACACTCTAAAGCTTGATTAAGACGCGTAGATGTACAAGCTACAGTTCCTCCACACTCGGACGCGGTGAGCAACCGCGGGCATCAGCCACAGCAGACCGGAGGGCCCCTGCCCCAGCCCCCCCTGCGCACGCCCCCTGCTGCATGCATGTCTGCAGTGCTCCCCCGAGGGGTCTCCTTGACTTGTGCAGAATGCAAGCTGGACGTGATTGCTATGCCCGCAGCAAATACCCCAGCTGTCCCACCGTCGGGGGCTGACTCTAAGATATGCTCTCCAGGAAGTGTCTAGTGGGATGGACATGTCCACACCCTCATCTTGATCTCCTTCTCTTCTCTGTCTTCCCCATTCAGCCTTCTAAGTAAACCACCGGTCATCAAGTCCTTGTCTAACCGTGCACTTTTGGAAGACCCCAGCCTAAGACAATCTCCCTGCCATTTTAAGCCCATTTGGCCAAGAACACAAGATGTGCTCCCAAGCCCCCATTTGTATCTGGAAACAGCAGAAGGATGGAAGGAATTCTAAAACCAAGGGATCTTGGAGTAAGACCCTCAGGAACAGTGGTCACGTGTCATCAAATTTTAAAGCTGTGGTATCTGTCGGGGTTGGCCAAGTTCAGCTCCGCACGTCTCAAGTGGGGCATCTAAAGACGTCAAAGGAGACGCCCATTGCCCAAAGCCACCCCCCAGGTAATGGCAGGACCAGAGCTAAGACTCTGCTCTCTTAATGCTCAAGTTCAGGGCTGGATCCTCTGAACCACATTGCTCTGAAAGGGTTTAACCAAGTGGCAAGTCCCTCCCAAGGTCACTGGCTAAGTTCCTAACCAAAGAAAGACATGTTCTGACATTTCAACTTTCCCACGAACCTTGCAGAAACTTAAATGAGAAAGTACCCAGCCCTTTCAAAGCCCATGTGTCTAGATGGCAAAAAGAATTCAATTCTAAAAGGAATAATCTACACAATTTAGGCCTAGCAGAGGTTTACGCTAATGATAATCATTCGAATAATAGCCACATCTCCAGACCTCTTCGTGGTCTTGGTCAAGGGGGCCCAGGACTTACTAGCAGAGAACAGAGATTCCGCACATCCAGTTGAGCAGTCCAGTCCTTAAGAAGGGAAGACGGAGCCCAAAATCATCTTGTTCATATGATTATGTCTCACATAATACTCTGCACAAAACAGCACGGCCACGGGGACATCCAGAAGCTGGAGTGAGAAAGCCCCAGACAGGACACGGGCTGATGTTCCTAAAAGGCTGAGAAATGCCACTTGGAAGGAGCATGGGCCTGCACCGCAGGCAGCCCCCTGCCCAACCAGGCCCCCTTGTGGCCTCGCTGCTTGGTCCTGCCCCAACTGAGGACACGCCAGGACATCACAAAAGGTAACCTTCTGCAGAGCTCAGGAGCTGTTTCCAGAGCTGTGAGCCCATCTGCCCTTCAGCAAAAGCGTTATGATTATGCATTGTGAAGGTGAAATGCAAGCAGGCCCCAAAATACCCACTCAGCCCGCATACACACGCAGCCAAGGTGTGGAAAGTGTGGCTCAGCCTGGGAGTCTTCTCAAAGATATTTAAAACAGCATATCTTATTAAAGCAGTGTATTTTTATCTGACTTGCTGTCTTCTCGGGATGTCTTCAAGTATGTGAAAGACAATAAAGTTTAACTGTTAATTACGTGATTTCTATCAGCAATGTAATTTAAAATGAAAAGTGAAGAGTGGATTACAGTCCCTGCCCTCTGATCCTGCGACCCCCCTTCCAGGGCCCCCTCCCGGGGAAGCGGCAGAGGACAGAGAGCGAGGACGGTGCACAAAGAGGTTCCTTCCAGCACGGGGCATGACGTCCAAAACACCAGGATAACCAAAACGGCATCAGGAAAAACCTGGCTAAATACACAGGGGTGCCCCTCTTCTGTGTGAAGTGGTATTATTAGCCCCGTTGACTGGATGGTGTCATGGTTGTAAATGCGTCCCCACATTCACCCCATCAAGGGGTGAGTCCACGGTGCCTCCCTTGAGCCTGGGGGAAGGGGGGGCTCTGTGGCCCCTCCATGAATGAAATGAGGTGCAAGTGCCCTCGGGGCTGGTTAGAGAAGGCCACGAGGCTTCTGCTGGTCTCACTTGGGACACAGGCTCTGGGAGCTTTGGGCCACCATGCCAGGAGTTGGCGCCCTGGGGAGGGTGCGTGGAGACCCCGGGGGTCCTGCCCATCAGCAAGTCTTCCCCAGCTCCCGCGCCCGACACGTGGGTGAAGAAGACTTCCCGAGGACCCCAGCCCCA
The DNA here is from genome assembly GCF_002201575.2 of Neomonachus schauinslandi. Lineage (NCBI taxonomy): Eukaryota > Metazoa > Chordata > Mammalia > Carnivora > Phocidae > Neomonachus > Neomonachus schauinslandi. The sequence goes on along the minus strand of NW_025408867.1, from coordinate 10,138 downwards.
GCCACCACCGGCCTGGGGCCACTGAGAGCCCTCAGTGAGAGCTACAGTCACTGCCTCTCTGAGCAAATTTAGTGATCGTCACTGGCTGAAGATGCTTTGGGATGGGTTGTGACACCACCATGAATAACTGAAACACGGAGGCAGAGGTTCAAAGAGGTTTTGAAGCCTACTCAAGGTCACATGACTAATAAAAAGGAAGCCTGAGCTGGATCCGAACCTCAGTCTTCGGTGTGGGGACTGGGACACGAATATGGTCTATTCTGCTCGGCACAAGCCGTTCGTACTCATCAGCACACAGAAGAGGGATGTCAGCCCACAGCCCAGCTCTCCCTGGTTCCCAGCACCTCACTATTTGGGGCCGGCAGGTGCACAGAGCCCTGGCATCACCGAGTGCTGTGTGCTGCAGGGGACACGGGCTGGCTGGGATGCTGCCATGTGCTCTTCCTCTAGGCTCAGTTTACCCATGTGCTCTGTGGGAAAGGTGTCCCTGGTATCCGGGTACTTGGCCCTATGTCAATATAAGGGCTCAGCCGCAGCAACCCCTGGTATTTGGTCGGAAGTGCTCGCCCTACCACCACTTACTCCATGCACAGAGCCTGCACCCGGTGTCCCCACCCGGCCCAATGCACTCCCCTCTCCCCCTTGCACTCCCCTCTCCCGCCTGCGCTCTCCCGCCTGCACTCCCCTCTCTCACCATGCAGAGGGCTGAGTTTGCAGCCCTTGGCTTGAGGTGTGGAGATGCTCTTCAGTAGGAAATGCATCTGTCTCCTTGACCCAGCAAGCTCTCCACTGATTTGGCCAAGGAACTAAGGGTCCCCTCGCCCTGCCCCTGTGTAAGGCCTAAGGCAGCCCTGTCGTTCCTAAGGAGGCACAGTTTAGGAAAAGCTGGCTATGAGACCGCTCCAGGGTCTTCTAATTCTGCTATGGGCACCTGGTTGTCAGCTGACTGTAACCTTGGGGAGCTTACGTCCTCCTACAGATGCCTCGAATCTTCCCAGAACCTCCGGCGCCCCCTCCCTGGGCTCCAGCTCAGCTGTGATGGCCAGGGAGAGGCTATGATGTCTGCTGGCCCCGCTGTGTCTCCTGCACGAACATCTGGTGCCTCGTGGCCCTCGGGTGATGGCGTGTGTCACCGTCCTAATGGTCCGAGCACCATCATCCCTCAGTATTGGACTAGTGTGAGCCGTGTTATTCAATGACCTATGGGAGTCAGAGAGCAGGACCGCACCGGCAGGGGGGCTAGAATTCACGGCCCTTCTTCCTGGAAAGTGTTGGTCCTGAAACAGGAAGTGAGGGCTCCACAGTGGGCTGAACTGTGGCCTCAAAAACAAAGATCCATCCAGGTCCAAACCCTTGGTGTCTGTGAATGTGACCTCAATTGGAAATAGGGTCTAAACCCAACAACTGGGTCCACATCAGAGCAAGAAGAGGACCATTTGCCATAAGGAGACATGCCGGGGAATGGAGGAAAATGACAAGGGCCTAAGGAGTGAAGGGGAAAAAGAGCTCCTGTCCCGGAAGACCGGGGGCCGTGGGAGCAGGGGTGGGGGGCTCTGCAATGGTGAGCCCTGCAGGACGGGGCCCAGCGCCTGTCCCCGGTGCCAGAGGCAGCAAAGAGCAGAGGGAAGAGGGGTCCCAGTGTGCAGCTGGGACCAACGCTGCCCTCTGCACCTGCCCGCGACCCGCACCCTGAGGACCTGCAGAAATAGGGCCGCGGGATTCCTTCGGGGGGGTGTTTCCAACATCAAGGCAGCAGAGCTTGGTCCTATTCTAATTTGAGTGGTTAAGGGGAATGTGACCTGATTCCGTAATCACAGGCCTGTGAGGCCCAAGACATTGGAGACAGGTGAATATGCCTGCAGAGTTTCCCCAAATAGCCAAGAAGTTAGCACCCCCAGAATAGCAGTGTGAGCAAGGAGAGGGCAGAGCCATGCTCTGGGGTGGTCACTGCCTCCTCGCCTCTTCCTCGGGCTCCCCCAACCCTCCCTTTCTCCTGGGACCCCCCCTTCTTCCTTTTCTTGCCTCCCCCCATCCCTCTCTGGTCTCCTCCTGCCTCTATCCCCACCCGTCCCCTCCGCTCCTTCCGCCTCCTCAGGCAGGTCCAGCCCGCAGTCTGCATTTCCCGTGGGCCCCTTCCTGGTCCTCTCCACCGCCCTGAGGGTGTCTGGGCCCTGCGGTCACGCCCACGGCCAAGCAGTGGCTAGCCGGCAGAGCCCCTCAGAGGACATAAACTACGGGAGGGGACATGCTCTGGAAAGGGAGCTGCCCTTATCTTTTTTAAAACAAGGTCATGACATTTATTCATTCATTCACTCGTTCAACCAGCAGCCTTGGCTAATGGACGGAGCACTGTGGGTGACACCATACGGTGTTATAAAGCCCAGGAAGGTGTGGCAGCACAGCAGGGAGAAGTTCAACTCTTTCGGAACAGGGACAGTTGGTCTAGGAGAAGGTGACCATGTAATTCGTTGCCCAACCCAGGACACATTTGAGGGTGGTGAATTCCCCGGGGCAGCAGGTGCAAACCAGAACGGACCCAGCAAGCGGGGACATCTGCGCACCCTCGCTCTGAAGATTGCTTAGGGGTCCCTGTTTGCAAGGTAAGGGTCCTGAGTTTCAGGCAGTGGGCAGCATGAAGGATTACGGAAATTTTTGTATGTTTGGGGAGATGTGCTAACAGGGTTTGGAGGGAAGATGGGACGCAGAACTGGAAACATCCGTTTGGACTCCATCGTTAGAGGTTCTCAGATGCCAAGCCAAAGAGATCTCCTTTCATTCCTCCGGAATTAGGTAAATGCTAGAAAAATCATAGCTGTCACATCAATAGGACAAAAACAGGACATAGAAGAAAAGAATATAAAGGAGGGAAAAGTCTATAATTATATCAGTAGAGGGCAAAAAGTTACTTTATAAAATCCGGCGTCTCCACTAACAAAAAAGTATTCTGTGAACTGAGATTAGAATACTTTCTTAATGGGGCACCTGGGTGGCTCAGTTGGTTAAGCGACTGCCTTCGGCTCGGGTCATGATCCTGGAGTCCCGGGATCGAGTCCCTCATCAGGCTCCCTGCTCAGCGGGGAGTCTGCCTCTCCCTCTGACCCTCCCCCCTCTCATGCTCTCTCTCTCTATCTCATTGTCTCTCTCAAATAAATAAATAAAATCTTAAAAAAAAAATACTTTCTTAATATAATAACGGTATCTATCCCAAAATATCAATCCACTTTAAACTTAATGAACATGGCAGTTAGAAAATATGATGGGAAAATATCCTATACACGTTTTATGCAAATATAAGTATATAGATATACATGCACACACATAGATGTACATGTATACGTATATATTTTATATATTTGAAAATAAATTTAATAAGAAATACGTAACCTACAAGAAAAGATGCTAACAATCATTGAGAAAAAAGATTTTAATAATTAGAACTACAGAGCATTTTCTTGAGGCAGAGCTAATATTATAAAGAAGTCCAAGGCCAATAAAAATCATAACTAAATTCTGTAACAGTTTTTTATTTGAAGTTTTGGGGAACAGTAAATACATGGGGGAGAAAACGAGACTATCCTGAAACAGAAAAGCAGGGAGAGGGACCTGGCCTGCGGAGTCTCGGCAGCCCCGTCCGGCCGCGGCCCTCAGACTCTCTAGAGCCGAGCCAGAAACCGCAAGCGCCGGGCACGCCTGGCTGGCCGGACGGATCCATGACCAAGTAGAAACACCCGTTTTCTGGTAAACTTCAGTGGAGTGTGTAGAAGCCCGATAATTACCAGAAGGGCCTGCAACCCTCTGCCTCCAGGCGGGCAACAAACGGGGCCGCCTGTGTGTTCCCTCTGGAGAAGCTTCCGGAACGGTCGGTGCTGGAAGGGGCTGCGGGTCCGACAGCCCTGTCCCCGACTCTGCCCCTCCGCTTCCCTGCCCCTGGGGAGGTAGGGGGGACGTGCCACCAGCAACGCCAGGGGCTGCCCGGGGGGTGACATGGGCCGCTTGCAGCCCCAAACACAGCAGGGCCACCTTCCCCGGCAGCCGAGGAGGTGCTGTTGACTGAGGAGCCCCCTCGCTCGCTGCACAGGGCAGGTCTCCCGCCAACGGGCACCGGACGCGCAGCGTGGCTGAAAACCCCTCCTGTGCCATGACGCTGGGATGAAGTCGTCACCGGGACAGCCCAGCGCCCGCAGACTCAGACAGCCGGTCCCCTCCACGTCGCCGCCCCAAGCCGCGGTTCTCGGCTCGGCCGCCGGATCACCTGGAGCTTTGGAGCACGCCCGCTCCCAGGCCGGCGTCCCCCAGGGGCTTCTGATCTCCGAGTGAGGATGCTGTGCAGCCCCCGGGAACACCGCGGCTTCCGGCTAAGAGGCCAAGGGTTCTGTAAGGCAAGCTCACGCGGGGCCCGTGGCTGGGTAGGCGCCAGCTCTGCAGACCCCGTTAGGCCCGCAGCCTGCTTCGTGCGGTGGGGGTCCGTGCTGCCCCGGGCCAGCACGCGGTTGCTGCTCTTGGGGAGCTGCATGTGCCCAGCGTCCCGGGGCTGAGCCAGGGAGAGCCCATCCGCACCCCGTCGCAGAGGCACGTCTACAAATCGGCGAGCAGGGCCCGGCGCGGGGAAATCCAGCCTGGACCGTCCAGCCCGTGTTCTCTGGCACAGAAAGCTCTTCAGGCCCGAGACCCTCTTGGCTTCGGGGCGCGGGCCGCACCTGCTCGGCTGCCTGCCACATCGTCTCCCTGGTGGGGTCAGGAAAGAGGCGAGGACTCTGGGTGGGTCCCCCAGGCAGGGAGTGAGCCATCCTGCGGTGCGGGGATCCCAGGACATCAGACTCCCTGCACTCTCACGGTGGTGTCAAGGGGGGCCCGCCGGCTGGGCCAGGCCGGCATCGGTGGGGAGCGTTCCAAAAGTCTCAGCAGCAAGTACGGACGGTTTCTGCACCACCTTGGAGAATGAGGGATCCTTGTCGTAATAAATATGTCTCCCCTCCAGCTTCTCTCCCCAGGTCTGCTGTGGCATTGAGGGGCGTCAATGGACGCAGAGCCCAGGGCAGTGACAGAGGTCAGCAGGGAACAGCAGAAGCGGGGACCCCAACTGGCCCAACACACCCTCCCTGGGAACATCCAGAGAGGAGCAAAACAGCAAAGCGAGTTCCCAACGAGGGCTGAAGCCCGCACACCTGTAGACGGAGCTCAGAGCCGTGGTCATCTGCGGCCTGGTCACAGGCAGCCCCAGGATAAAGGCAGCCTCTCGCTCAAGGGCTCGGGTCAGGAGGACTCGGGACCCTCCAGGGGCCCTGTCCGGGGGCGGCCACGGACTTCCTGGACCGGAGGGCGCTTGTCTGATGGTGGAAGCCTGTGGAACCTGCAGGCTCAGGAGGGGTGGTGAGGAGCATGGCAGTTCTGGGGGGACGTTAGCTAGAAGCCGGGAGCCAGGGTCCAGCCAGCTTCAGGACAGACCATTCCCAGAAAGCAAGCAGGAAACAAGGCAAGCCCCTTCCTGCAACGATGGACAAACACACAGACCTGGGGGCAAAGCCTGGGTCTGGCTCTGTGTTCCAGAAGGATCCGGGCCGCCCCTCACCTGCAAGAACAGGTGCCAGACTTTGGACGCAGGGACAGAGGCCGAGACAAGGTGGGCTCACCAGCGTCGGGACTGTCGGCACGGCTCCTCGCCCCGGGGACACCACCCAGGGGGCACTCTAGGTGTGTTCAGGGTCTGGGAGACCCACAGGGAGTACGTGGTGGTGACAGGGGGTTCCCACCCCCCCCCCCAGTGCCACCTCTCTCTGCAGACCCCCCTTGCACGGCCTCATCACCCACCACTCCGGCCACAGGGCTGCCCCACACGTCTGCGAATGCCGGCCCACACCTGCTCCTGTCCCTTCCCCCCGTGCCTGCCCGAGGTCCCGGCGTGCACTTCTGCTCCCAGAACGAGAACGTGGACGTCTCGTCCAGGGCAGCCTTCACACGTCGGAGCGGAGTTCACGGCTGCAGCAGAGACCGCGTTAAACCCGTTCCTCGCCGGCCCCTTGTGGAAGAGGTTTGCTGACCCCACGTAGAGGCAAGGCATGCTCAAATGTGTGTTTTCTCCCGGAATAATAAAATTGCCATTAAACTCTGGAGTGTATGTTCCTATTCATAAAAAGAACTGTCAATAGTCGGAGAGGCGTTATCTGAAGTAAATCAGAGAACGGAGATACTAGGTATCGTGGGAGACGCATGCAGACGCTATGCCTAGTTAACCCCACCTTGCTGTGAAACCTTGCAGAAATTCTCTCCCTGCAGCCAGCGCCTCCCTGGGCTGGGTTCCTCCGGTCTCCGGACTTCAAGGCCACAAGGCGTCTGTGTGGGGGATGCAGCCCTCCCCTGGCCTGCAGCATGGGGGCACCAGGGCGGGGAGTCCAGCTGGGCACCTGCACCACTCAGCATGCTTCCCTCCCCGTCCAGGGAGGGAGAGATGGAGAAAGAAACCCCCGCCCCACGTCCCCTTCTTCTCCGTCCGCCTGAGAACCCATGAGTCCCACCTTCAGAACGCACTCTCCACACGAAGCGTGTGACCGAACACTCCCCGTGTTTCCCACCGGTGACGTCCCCGTGCTTCTGGGACGCAGACCACCTGCTCTGTATGCCAGCCACGCCGGCACCGTCTGCGGCCTCGCACGCATGTCATCGGGAGGCTGGGGTAGGAATCAGGGGTCCCTTCCCCCCCGGTTCGCAAACGCGGGTGTGGCCAGGAACCATTACGGGACCACGGCGGTTCTCCCCGGAGAAGCGGCTCAAAGCTGCACGGCAGGAAGGGGAGGTGACTGGGAAAGAACAGACCTCAGTCCCCAGCCCGGGGCGTGACAGCCTGGAGGAGAAGACACACAGGGGTTCCTTCAGAGTCCTCAGTGATGGCTCCTTCTCCTGATCATCGTGTGACCACAGCCGGACCCCAAATGGCTCGACGGTGAGCCCACAGAAGCTGGGCTTTGTCTCGGCAGGTTCCTGGGGTGGGAGCGTGTGCATGAACCACACCTCCACACACGGGCAGAACGGCCATGGGCTGTTCACAAGCAGACCCCGGCTCACCCAGAATCACCTGGAGGCTCTAGGTCACCCCAGACCAAGCGCTCCAGCAGTCACGGTGGACATGGATTTCGCGGAGGCACCCCCTTGCAGCATAGCCAGCCAGTCCGAAGCTCCTCACGCTGCCCGGCCCATCCCTGCCCAAGGAAACCGCGAGGCGCTCGACCCCTGCGCCCTCTGGCTCGTGACCAGCGCTGTGCTTTCCCCCAGTGGCCCTACTCTGTGTGCTATGCTCCCCCCGGGGAACCGCGAGTACAGGAAGGAGTAAACCTCTCCAGGGTTTTCCCGGTCTGCCGCAGGCCTCACCACTCCACACCCAAGGTGAGGGGGGCACCACGGTGGAGACCAAGATTCGGGTCATTGAGCTCACTGAGCGAAGTACACAGAAGCCAAGAGACGGTGCAAGAAAGGAAAGGATGTCACTGGAAAGAGGTCATCAAAGACTGCGTCCTTCTCCTTGATTTTAAAGGCTCAGGATATCTGTTTGGGATTTGCTGGAGTTACTTCTCATCTAGGCTCCGGGGGGGTACACAGTATGACGACCTTACGAACACGTTGGAGTGACGTATAATGACGCTTCCAGGAGGACTGGAAGCCAGCTCAACAAGTCTAACCGAAGATGACCACTCACAGGCACCTGTCACCGGAAGGAGGTCAGAGCCACAACGTGGACGTGGACCGAGACTTGGATGAAGGTGTGGAGGGCAAGCTCATGTAACCGGCATACCCCACGGAGTCCAGCGCGGTGTTGAACAGGGGGGATGATGCGGTCGGATCCGCGAGACTCGCCTGGATAGCGGCTGAGCCTGGGGATGAAGCACACAGGCTCTGAACGGGTCAGATCCCAGGCCCACCACTGACGGCAGTTATCTGCGGAGACCTGCTTGGGCTCCAGCCATCCCTCAGATGACGATCTCCCTCGCAACATCAGCGGGTGGGGCCGGGGACAGGTCGTCTCTGACCTGGTCAGTGGTCAGTGGAGGGAAGCGGATAGACAGGAGTGGAGAGCGTGCACATGACTCGGGTCCCTCAGCCTCATTCACGAAGGGAAGCACGACATCTGACATTTTCCCAAACGCCCAGGAAGCCCCAGATGCAGAAGGCTGGCCGGGGACAGCAAGCCGGGTGAGCGGCCTGTGGGCGGGAGCACGGATGGGCCAGGCCTCGGGGCTGGGCCGGCTGGGAGGAGCAGAGGAAAGGTGTGGACTTCCGCGTGGGCGGACTCCCAGACCCAGCCACGCAGCAGAGCGGGTGTGGTGAGGGAGTGTCCCGGTCAGACGCCCGGTCACCGTCCACCCCTGGGAAACGAGACATCCCAACAGCAGGGTCAGTGGGCAATGTCGGGCTCACGGTGGAGGAGGAGGCCATCCCAGAGCTGGGGCCATGCCTGAGATCCTCACAATGTGAGGGTTGGATGAACCAATTCCGGGAGCGTTCTCAGCATGGAGCCTGCCCCGGAGCAGAGCACCACGGCTGATGCCTCCCTCTTCCTCCTCCAGCCCCCACCTGGCTCTGCAGGAGGGGCCAGAGTGGGGCACTCAGGGCGGAGTAGTCCTCTGGGGGAGCCCGGGTCCAGAGCCCATCACCACGGCCTAGAGGGAGCGAGACAGGGGGCTTAGTTGTGTAGTCCTGCCCGTTGTCAGCCCCTGGCTTGGAAGTTGCCAGGGACCATGGCCGTCCCATCAGGGGCCAGCGAGCCCAGACGGCACCCACAGCTGGGGGAGGTCCGCAGAGTTCCAGAGCCCAGCTTCCAACCTGGGGCCCCCAGGGACTGAACTGCCTTTCCTTAGTTGCCGGCATTTACCTCGGGGGGCAGGGGGGTGCTTTTCATTTGTCTTTGGCTTCCTTAGTATTTCTCCACATCGCTGGCAAACTGGATGCATTTGCCAAACATGGATCTTCTGGGTTGTTTGAATGTGCATGCACTCCGGAGCGGAAGCTCCTAGAATTCCAGAGCCCTGGGTGCCCTTGGGGTTCATCTAGAGCAGGGGCTCCCAGGAGACCTCTTTAAGAAAGCAGTTAAAGCTGGAGACCTTCGCCCAAAAAAACTGCCCCCCCCCACACACACACACACAAAATTTCCTTAAAATTTCAGGGGCTTCACAACATCCCTCGCACGGATCCCTAGACCTCGCCCTCAGGTTGCAGATGGGGAGCTGACGGCCAGAGGGGAAGATCACGCAGGGGTTAGTGGCAGACCGGGGCGGGGGGGGGGGTGCGGGGGTGCATTTTTCATCATGCCTGTTAACACCTGTATCCACAGAGGCGTCGCCCTAGCGGGAAGGCGGGGTCACCTGCAACAGCTCACCTTTGCCCGCACCTGCCAGCTGCCATAGCCCCGTCTCACCATTAGGTGGCGCTTGCGCCATGTGTTACTGGAGTTACCGCCCAAACCCCCTCCAGACTGGGGTGAGTCGACTACCTGCCCCTCCTAAGGACAGAGGGGAAACTGAGGCCAAGAGGCAGCGTTAGGCTCAGAGTTTTCCTGAGTTATCGTCCTCCTGTATGACAGTCCCCCTTCCGATCCCAGAGGCACCTACTTTAGACCAGAATGCGTTTCCACCCTGGAACGTTGGGTCTCACGGCTGCTCCTTGGGGCAGGGCGGGGGTCAGAGCCGCCCCCACACCTGCAGAGCGAGTGTAGGGCATGGGCCTCTGAGCCCCTCACCTCATGCTGCCCCCAGGCCAGCCCCATTTACCTGTCCACGTACTGGCCTTCTCCTGGGCTTGTTCATCTGCACAAAGGACTCTGTGATGAAAGGCAGTTGAGAACCCCTGTCCACGGGGACGTCACCGACAGTGCCTCTGGCCCAGGAACTCCACGGCGCCCCTCCAGGAACACGCGGACATTTCCAAACTGGCAAAGCCACTGTCCTCTGACCACCTGGAGAAATTCTGGGGAGGCACCCAGCCAACAGGGGCAGGCCTCCCGACTCCAGGAGAATGCTCATTCAACAGACCAGCTATGCACGTTAGCTGAGCACCCGCCCCACACCTGCCTGTTAGCTGAGCACCCACCCCGCACCTGCCTCGTTAGCTGAGCACCCGCCCCGCACCTGCCTCATTAGCTGAGCACCCGCCC